>NW_028159333.1:0-165478 GCF_964263955.1 Coregonus lavaretus | reverse complement strand
ACTTTGGGTCTCATCTGTCCCTCTTTCCTCCACAGCAAGGAGTGAGGGGAGAGACAGGGTTCAATGGACCCACAGGAGACTCAGGCAAACCAGGAGACCAGGGACCAGGAGGACTGCCCGGGCCTCGCGGCCTCAACGGGGAGAGAGGAGTACCAGGCATGCCAGGCATTGTGGGGGCAGCAGTGAGTCCTAACGAGTTTTGACATAACAACACGGATTAGTGAGATAGTGGTGTGATTAAACTCAATAGAGAATGCTAGTGACTGACTGACTGACTGACTGACTGACTGATTGCTTGATGTTTTTTCATTTCCTTTCCTTTCCTCTCCTCTACATTCCTTTCCTCTATCCATCCTCTACTATCCTATCATCCACCTTTCCCTCTCTCTCCCTCTCCTTGCTCATCTACAGGGACGGGATGCGTCTGACCAGCACATCATTGAGGTGGTTCTGAAGATGCTGCAAGGTAAGAGGTCCCAACATTGCAAATCTACTGTGTCTACTGTATCCAGGTAACACATCGACTGCACTATAGCTAATATACATCCTCTATCCTCCTCATCCAGAGCGTCTGGCAGCTGTAGCGGTGAGCGCTAAGCGTGCCGTACTGGGTGGAGCTGGTGTCATGGGTCCCCCTGGTCCTCCCGGACCCCCAGGTGCTCCCGGTGCTCAGGGCCCACACGGCCTCACCGGTGCCCGTGGCATCCCCGGCATGTTTGGTGCCTCCGGACAGATTGGCAACACCGGACTGAAAGGTAGTAACTGAAATTGGTGACTTTCCAGATAAAAAGAGACGCTGAGGCCTCCCGAGTGGCGCAGCAGTGTTGCGGCGTCACTACAGCCTGGGGTTCGTCCGGGTTAGGGGAGGGGGGGGAGCTTTACTTGCTCTAGCGACTCCTTGTGGTGGGCTGGGCACCTGCAGGCTGACTTTGGTCATCAGTTGAACAATGTTTCCTCTGACACATTGGTGTGGCTGGCTTCCGGGTTAAGCAAGCAGAGGTTAAGAAGCGTGGTTTGGTGGGTCATGTTTCGGAGGACGCATGACTCAACCTTCGCCTCTCCCGAGCCTGTTGGGGAGTTGCAGCGATGAGAGAAGATCGTAACCATGAAATTGGGGAGAAAAAGAGACGCTGATCACTCAAAGAGTAACAGATCTCACTCAAAGAGTAACAGATCATTACAAAATACCACTGGCCCCTCTTCATCCCTCCATCTTTCTCTCTTTCAGGAAAGAGAGGAGTGAAGGGAGACAGAGGAGATCCTGGTAAACCACATGCTGGCCAGCCAGGACCCCCGGGAATACCAGGTGAGACCCCAGGAGCACCACACACTCTCCTAACACACACACACACACACTCAGCAGTGACCGTCCTGTACACACCTATCCAGTAGTTATAAAGGTGTGCAGGAGGAGGCGCATGCTCATACCGATAGGACGCACGGGGTGTGAGTACCTCTATTTTGTACAGACAAAACTGTAGTTATACAGTATGTAGAAACCAGACAACAAAGTTTAAATTAAGGCTCTAAAATGCATTAATCAATATATCCCCAGCAACTGTGAGAGAGTAAGCGGTCAATTATGTACAACAGCGAACTAATCAGTTGGTAAAGAGGCATGGCGACACAAATCCAACAAACCATGGCTTCCCCCAGAGGAAAAGACAAGGAGCAACGGTTACAATCTGTTGTTAAAAAAGTAGATACGCTCGAAAAGGAAGTAGAGGCTATTGTGTCAGACATGCATATACAAGGTGTGCGGATGAACGAACAAGACAACAAAATGTGCCATTTGGAAACAAAGTTGCAAACTAGAAGATTAATTGGACCAGCAAGAAAACAGAATGAGACAAAACAACATGAGAATATTGTCCTAACCGGAACACGAGGAAGAAGGAGACCATTCCAGTAACGTGGTTAACCTGATATCAGAGGATCTTGGCGTGGATGCCATAGGATCGGTATGAAACAGAAGACCTCTAAATACCCTCGCATGGTAATCCTCCAGCTGTGGAACTATCACACCAAAGTCAACATTCTGAAGGCACAAGGGGGAAAGGAGATCAAAATCCATGGACAGTCCATTCAATTCGTCCAGGACCTGTCTGCTAGGCTGAGAAAAAAATGCAAGGAATACATGTACATTCCGATCAGACATTCAATGGAGGAAAAAGGAATCAAATCTCAGCTCCGCTTCCTGGCAATGCTTTAGGTATGGAAGGAAACTCAAAGGATGGAATTAATCAGTGCAGATGAAGCCCTAAACAAGCTGCAAGAAACCTTTCCAGTTTAAGGAGGAGACCCTCCTGCAAAGCAGGAAAAAGCGATAATCAGTGATGCCTAAGACCAGCTTATCGTAAATTGAGACACTATTCTTTCCCCCTAATATAATCTATACTCTACTTTCCCCAAGTAACTGTTCTTCTCTATGAAGTAACGATAGAAGTAGCCGATGCCAATGGGCTAAATGGACACTGAAAAGACAATACAAAGTGGGAAGTATAGCATGTCTGTCAATAACTGTTCCATATCCATGGGATATCCACCGCCCTCATATGACATGTCTGCTTAAATGTTTTAACTGGTTCATAAATGACAGATGGAACAGACAAGGTTAACTTTGATTCTAAACAAGTAAAGGCCAACAAAATCCAACTTATTGCATGGAATGTGCACAGGCTTCATGATGGCAAAAAAAGCACAAGGTTCTTGAACATTTAAAGAGATTGTCAGCAGGTTTTCCTGCAAGCGCTACACTTCATAAAAGGAGAAATGTAATATTTAAAGAGAAGCTGGGTTGGAGATGTCTATCCTGGCACCTACTGTAGTAACAGCAGAAGTGTAGGCATCCCAGCAAACGGACCAAGAAGGACGTTTTCTAATTTTGAATTGTTTCTTACATGGGGAAAAATGCACATTAATTTAATTGTATATCCCTCCAGGGGCAAACCTGGTGTTTTTAGATATAATTTAAGCTATATTAGATCAAACCCAGACAGATTTTAGCAGATGACCTACAGTGGCTTGCGAAAGTATTCACCCCTCTTGGCATTTTTCCTATTTTGTTGCCTTACAACCTGGAATTAACATTTATTTTTCGGGGGTTTGTTTCATTTGATTTACACAACATGCCTACCACTTTGAAGATGCAAAATATGTTTTATTGTGAAACAAAAAAACAGAACTTGAGCGTGCATAACTATTCACCCCACCCCTAAAGTCAATACTTTGTACAGTCACCTTTTGCTGCAATTACAGCTGCAAGTCTCTTGGGGTATGTCTCTATAAGCTTGGCACATCTAGCCACTGGGATTTTTGCCCATTCTTCAAGGCAAAACTGCTCAAGCTCCTTCAAGTTGGATGGGTTCCGCTGGTGTACAGCAATCTTTAAGTCATACTGCAGATTCTCAATTGGATTGAGGTCTGGGCTTTGACTAGGCCATTTAAAGACATTTAAATGTCCCCTTAAACATTTTACATTTTAGTCATTTAGCAGACGCTCTTATCCAGAGCGACTTACAGTTAGTGAGTGCATACATTATTTTTTTATTTTTCATACTGGCCCCCCGTGGGAATCAAACCCACAACCCTGGCATTGCAAACGCCATGCTCTACCAACTGAGCTATATCCCTGCCGGCCATTCCCTCCCCTACCCTGGACGACGCTGGGCCAATTGTGCGCCACCCCATGGGTCTCCCGGTCGCGGCTGGCTACGACAGAGCCTGGATTCGAACCAGGATCTCTAGTGGCACAGGTAGACCACTGCGCCACTCGGGAGGAACCACTCGAGTGTTGCTTTAGCAGTATGCTTAGGGTCATTGTCCTGCTGGAAGGTGAACCTTCGTCCCAGTCTCAAATCTCTGGAAGACTGAAACAGGTTTCCCTTAAGAATTTCCCTATATTTAGTGCCATCCACATTCCTTCAATTCTGACCAGTTTCCCAGTCCTTGCCGATAGAAAACATCCCCACAGCATGATGCTGCCACCACCATGCTTCAGTGTGGGGATGGTGTTCTCGGGGTGATGAGAGGTGTTGGGTTTGCGCCAGACATTGCGTTTTCCTTGATGGCCAAAAAGCTCAATTTTAGTCTCATCTGACCAGAGTACCTTCTTCCATATGTTTGGGGAGTCTCCCACATGACTTTTGGCGAACACCAAACGTGTTTGCTTATTTTTTTCTTTAAGCAATGGCTTTTTTCTGGCCACTCTTCCGTAAAGCCCAGCTCTGTGGAGTGTACTGCTTAAAGATGTCCTATGGACAGATACTCAATCTCTGCTGTGGAGCTTTGCAGCTCCTTCAGGGTTATCTTTGGTCTCTTTGTTGCCTCTCTGATTAATGCCCTCCTTGCCTGGTCTGTGAGTTTTAGTGGGCGGCCCTCTCTTGGCAGGTTTGTTGTGGTGCCATATTCTTTCCATTTTTTAATAATGGATTTAATGTTGCTCCGTGGGATGTTCAAAGTTTCTGATATTTTTTTATAAACCAACCCTGATCTATTTTTTTTATAAACCAACCCTGATCTGTACATCTCCACACTGGGTTCTAAAATCCATGATATAGTGATATCAGATAATTATTCTGTATCATGCTTAATTACACCAACAGATAATCCACTTATAGTGACAGAATATGGAGAATGAACAGAGCACATCTTCACGACCCGAAATTTATAAAATACATTACAAATGTAGACATACAGCACAGAGAAAAGCCGACCCCTGACATAATTTGGGATGCTTTTAAGGTGTACATTAGGGGAATCATTACCTCATACTCTGCTAAAGTTACATCTGAGTTAGAAATTACAATTTAAGAATAGTAAATCACTATCTTAGAAAAAGCCCATAAAAAATATTTACAGGGTAAAGAAGAACATTACATTTTTTAACATAAGCAGGAATATGACCTTTTACATTTGAAGCGAGCCAACAACTACAGGTTAAACTCAAATAAAGCATACTATTTCATGGCAAATAAACCTGGTAAACACCTTGCAGACCTCATAAAACGAATACACACCAAACCAGTTATCATTTTAAAAGATAAGGATACAAATGCTTTAATTAGAAACAACAACAATATTAATCACAATTTTAAAAGATTCTATGAAAATCTATATAAATCAGAATTAAATAACAGTTGGACTAATCCTACAGCCGTTTTAGACGCAATAACCCTGAAGCAACTTTCAGCAGATAAAAAATAATCACAAAAAATGGAAATCACCCCAAAAAATTAATATTAGACACTGTTAAAACATTTGCACTGAGAAAAGTATCAGGGATGGACGGCTTTCCCATTGAATTTTATTTTATATTCTGGACAAGGTAGCGTCCCTATTAACTCAAATGACAACACACGTCACTCAATTCAGGGCTTCCGAGTTCCATGTATCAAACAGCTGTTTCAGTTATATTAACACCAGGAAAATCTGGAGAGTCCCCGGCAGATTACAGACCCATACATTTGATCAAACAGGGTTTATTAAAAATAGACACAAACAAGCACAAGAACATGTTTCAGAATAATACAATACACAAAAAAACAAGATGTAGATTTATCAATAATGGCTGTTGATGCCGAAAAAGCTTTCAACCATCTTGAGTGGCCTTTTCTATTTAGACATTTGGAAGCATTCAACTTTCCAGCAGAAATAATACATTTCATAACAACATTATATAAATGTCATGAATAAAAAATATACACAAATAATACATTATCTGATGAAATTGCTTTAGAAAGGGACACGAGACAGGGATGTCCTCTCTCCCCCCTCCTGTTTGCACTGGCAATTGAACCGCTTGCAGAAAGAATTAGACAGGACCCAAACGTAACAAGTATCAGTATTGGTAAACATTAATATAAACTAAACTTATTTGACGATGATCTCCTGACATACTTGACCAATATTGAAAACTCAATGCCACCCTTGTTAAAATTATTTTTGGAATACTCTAAAATCTCAGGATATAAAACTAAAGTGGAAAAAACGGAAATAATGGCAATAGGAAAAATAAACATTTGGAATTGTATCAAGGCTTTTACTTGCGACACATTGTTAAATGCGCTAAAGTGGAACGATGGGTACATATTGAATATGCGCATGCTCATCCCCAGAATCTTTTCACGTGTCTGTTTTCAAAGGATGGCGGTAAGAACATTAACAACTTCATAGTTAAGAACATCATAACAACATAAAAGAAAATTCAACGAATTCTACAAGAACCAATATATCTCCCTAAAAACACACCCCTATGGAACAATACTTTTCAGAATTCACCAATAAATTGGCCCACGTGGAAAACCGAAGGCATAGAAACTGTAAATGTGGTAATTGGAAATACAATTAATGTAGACATTTTCAAATACTGTATATGCAACTTAAAAGTTTTATATCACATTTCGACCTGAAAGCTTTTGGACATCAGAGCAATGTTGAGGAAATCCTATTTGAGTCAGAAACAGTTACTCATATGATAGGTAAGATATACCAAACCTTGCCGAGAGCCTATTCAACTGACAACCTCTTAGAAAAAAAATATAAACTATTGGAACCAATACTATAAAAGAAAGGATATTGGCACAAGATGGAGGGAGTGTTGGAACATAACAAACACAATTACAGTTAACGAAAATGTACTCTTAATCCAGTATAAACTAATGTATAGAATGTATTATACAAAAGACAAAATTAACTAATTCTACATTACAATGGCATAGTCATGTCTTTAGTGTAAAGCTAACGATGACTCAATAATTCATGCCTTCTGGGAGTGCTATAAAGTCCAAAAGTTCTGGGCAGAGTTAGAAAGCTGCACTGGCTGTCAGAAATTTTACAATGTAAGTTTAATTTTAATATGTCTATCTGCATATTTCAAGACATGGCATGCTTATTTAAATATTGAAAAAAAATCTGGCTACAGACAGAAACAACTTAAAACAAGTTGAAGTCATATGGGGCAGCGTCTTACAAGCATTAGAAACAACATTGGGTGTGGATACGGTGGGAACATCTGGGTCTGAGCATGTGTGATGTCATTAATGTTTATGGAAATGTGTGTAAATGTTAAATTGTCTATAGTTTTGTCTATGTATGTTTTAGTTTATCGTAAAAGGTGTATCAACTTACCTCAGGAAGTTATGGGGTCAAACTAAAACCATCTCACTTTCAAAACTCTTCCTCCTCAGGTCCCCCTGGTATTGACGGCGTGGCTCGAAATGGTAAGCCTGGTGAGCGAGGCACCCAGGGCTCGGCAGGAGAGGCCGGTCGTCCTGGTAAGGCGGGCCCCACTGGTCTTCCAGGGTTCTGTGAGGCTGCAGCCTGCCTAGCTGCCTCAGCCTACACCTCCCCCAGACTACAGGACTCCGCCAGGGTCAAGGGCCCCGGAGTCTAACCTCAGCTCTCCATAAAAAGCCCCACAACACCAGGGATAAAGAGAGAGACAGAAGAGAGAGAGAAGCAGGGATAGAGGAGAGAGAGAGAGAGAGAGAGAGAGAGAGAGAGAGAGAGAGAGAGAGAGAGAGAGAGAGAGAGAGAGAGAGAGAGAGAGAGAGAGAGAGAGAGAGAGAGAGAACTCTTCTTTATTGGATACCAACGAGAGCGAGGAGTGGGGGCGATACTATCGTGACTGACGTTGCCCCTCTGACCCCTAAACTGACGACCTTCAGTTTTACTGTTTGGAGACAGTTTGCAACATACACCATGCCCACCTACTTTAAATCACCATGACAATAGCCACTCACAGCCAATAACACCCCTCTGAATTTACAATCTCTGGTCAGGGATTGGCTGATGTCAATGTCAGTCACGTCCAACTGCCCCACCCCCCACCACAGAGGGAAAGAGAATGATGCAGAGTTCAAAAAAACTGGGCGCTCTGAACTCTAAAATCTCCACCTTCTGACTTCAGTGCATTCAAGACATCTGGGAACTCAGAAAAAAACTAGCTCAGACTGGGAAAAATCGCTTTGAACGGTCATCCAACTCGGAATTCCAACTCGGGAACTCGGCCTCTTTCTAGAGCTCCGACTTTCCGACCTGAAGGTCACTGACGTCATGATTTCACCTCGTATTTTTTCAAGTTCCCAGTTGTCTTGAACGCACCATGAGAGAGACGTATTGACATCAGAATCATATCCAGTGACGTTATCAGCAGCCATAGCCCCTGGACTGGGAGGACTAGAGATAGACTTTGTGTCTGATGATTGGTGCTTTTTTCTTATATACCGTGGTCACTTTAAATGCTGTTGTTTTATACCTGAAATATTAATATTGAAATATGTTTTGAAGCAGAAAAGGCAAGCATATGACCCCCTCCACCCCCCACCAAACAACAAGTGGCTTACAAGTGTACACACAAGTACAAATAAAAGATCAAATTCCACACTCCATACCGTACCATTGTAAGATGTATTGCTAAACCCCTCGACCTGTATGCTTGAGTGAAACCCCTTTTTTTTACCTCACATGTACATTGCCACCCCTTTCTACCTTTGCCTAATTTTAGAAACAAATTATTTATTTAGCCTTGATCTCTTCCTCTAGTTGCCTGGCAACAGCATATCCTGATGGGCAATCCCATCTATTTCCCATAATTCAGTGCTGTAAATCTTTGTAAATGTTTGTTGATTTTATGTAGAGAAAAAAGAGGATGGGTTAGAATATGAACCAACCAAAACAACCCATGTGTTAATTAACCTAATCAGCAATCAAATTTAGAAGTTCAAATGACTGCTTTTCCAAACAGATCAGTTACAGTAATCAATCTTTCTATGCCACTGTCAACTAACTTCCACAGAGTCAATCAATGTCAACATTCTAACAACAACTAGGTCTGATTATTTTCATTAACAGAAACAATCTATTTATTGTTCTTTATATGATTCATCTGTAAAGACGTTTAATTTCTTTTTTTCTTGGTTGTTCAGGTCAACCAATTCCAAAACAATAAAGAGGAAAGTTTTATAAAACCTGAATGTTCTTCCCTACCATGTGGGAACCGTCAGATCTCTGAATAGAAAAAATTATTGTATTAAAATAACATGGTCATTATTCCAGTGGGTTTAGAGACGGGTTAATGGGTAGAGTCTAGACTTTCTCTGTCTCTGTACCACACTTCAGTCCAGTCAGTGCTGGTAAGTTATGTTGGTGCTGCATGTAGTCTGCCTAGACTAGAGGATGATGACATACACTACATTATCCCAGTGGTAGGTATTATGGTATACGCTCTATCCTTCTGTGAGTAATACAATCTCAAAGCTGCGGAAGTGAAGCTTTTGTAAAAGCCTTCCACTTGAAAGGTATTCTACTTGGACTCATTCACATAATAGTCTCTTGCAGGTGGCTTGGAGTTTATACAAAAACAGCTCTAGCAATCTGCTTACTTGAAAAACAGAATAATTTAATTGGAGTGCTAGTTAACGTTTTGTCCTTAGTACGCTTTCATTCAGAGAACCAAGGAAAGGCATTCCAATAAAATACATTGTGCACATTGATGGTATGGGAAAAAAAACACAGTGAACTAGTCACATTATATACTTGGATGTCTCTGATCTGTTGATCAACAACATGTCTGCTTTGCTAAATGTATTAGCTTTTTCAGAAAAGTTTCCATTAAAAAAAATACCATCTCTTTACACAGGATGGCTTAATAAAAAGTACCTGTAACATAGAAACAATCAGATCTACTGAGGATAGCAGGGAAAAAGTGCTGTTGTTTCAACAAGATGTTTCTAAAGGCTAGTTATTGTCAGGGTGTTTAGCATACCTAGGGTCAGTAGTTATTCCTGACCAGGAAATACTCTGGACAGGTCACATGTTCAGGAAAAAACTCCAATAACAACTCAGAACACCTATATGTTTCTAAACCTGGTGATGTCCATTACACAGCTAGCAGTTGGCACAGTGAAGCTAGTTGGCACAGTTATGCCAGCGATTTGAGTGAAGATGGATATTAAACCTTTTTCTCTTATGTTTGATAATGACATTGAAAACTCTTAGTGGTCATAAAGCATATATTTCCGCCTAAGATCCCAAAATTACCAGGATTTCAGAAAATCCTAGGAATTTGGGGAAAGTGACCTGAATTTTTGCAACCCTATTTCAGCTACTGTACCAGTGGTGTACTCGAGGAGCAAATGATCCCTTTCAAGTTTATCTGTTGTGAAAAACAAGCTTGGTGATGTGGTAAGAGACTTGTTAATAAATTGCTACACAACAAGAAAAGTGATTTTTGAGCCAGTTTTGAAAATGCTACAGTTGAACATGATGTCGTGTACTTTATAAGGCACACATGA
The DNA here is from genome assembly GCF_964263955.1 of Coregonus lavaretus. Classification (NCBI taxonomy): domain Eukaryota; kingdom Metazoa; phylum Chordata; class Actinopteri; order Salmoniformes; family Salmonidae; genus Coregonus; species Coregonus lavaretus. Next base: position 155,183 of record NW_028159333.1, on the reverse strand, counting down.
AAATACCTTCCAAAGCATAATAATACCACCATATATAAATCCAATCTGCTTTTACACAAAAGGCACAATTCCCTCATAATTTGTTTTACAGAACAAATGACTCCCTTTAAAATCTTATAAAAAACACACTGGTAGTGCATATATAACAGTTGACCATAACAAACACACGGCAAGCCATGCTGACGCCAATTCCAAAATACAAAAGGTATAAAAAGCCATTATATATAAATAGAAATATGTACAAAACAGGCACTCTGGGGACCTGGACATGATGTTCTTCTCACACAGTCAGGGAAGAGAAGGTGACACCTTCTCATAAGGCCATTATTTGAGGGTATAGCGTATAGATCTGTTAAAGCATCAGACATCACTCAAGTGATGAAGGTGTATATTCAAGCATAGAAATAACATAAACAACACAGCATGCATAAATAATAAAGGGAAGTTGGAATGGGAGTGCCATGTCAGTTCTATTCATTCTGTTTCTATTGCTAGAGAGAGGCAAGGTCAAAGCAGAACAGCACAAAGCAGCTGTCTAATACTCCCAACGGGCACATTTTACAATCAGAATGAAGATGAGGATTATAGTGATGATGAGGAAGAGTTTGCAGGTAGTTTTTCCAAGGCTAAATTTGCTCTTGCTGGTATTATCAAACTAAACATATTTAATTTATAGAATGAACTGATAGCTAAAGTTGGGAAAATTTGAAGGAATGAACAGATATGACAGAGAGTAGAGAGGCAGGATTGCACAGTGTCCACATTATCTCCTTTAACAAAGCCACTTCAGCCAGTACTAAGTCTTCAGTTAGAAGGTTCTACACATACAGATGTAGAATCTTAATTTGATCACCCTGTTGCAGGATTAACTTTCCTACAATGAAGGACATTTTAAATGTGTAGTGTATTTGATGTTTAAAAAGGCTTCTAACATTTGTAATTTCCACTTTGAAATGTCATACTTGATTTCCCCTTACAAAAATGTATCAACCACTACAAAAACATCCATTAATCATAATCCACATAATAATTAACATTTCCTGTTTCTGCAGGATTGTTTTCATGCTTTAGCAAACTGGCTCAAATTAAGATCCGATATCTGTATATATTTTCTACACAGGCGGTGAGTTGGACAGCTAACTGGCAAACACTTTGATGAATTAGGGATGGATGAAGAGGACCACATCAACTATGGGTGCTTCAGTATTCATTTGTTTTCTTGGGATGATTTCTTTTGATTGGACGGTAGCTGCTGGTCTTCTGTTTTCTGTTTTCTCTTCTCTCTCTCTTCACCCCTCCACTTCTGTCTCTAGTGCCTTCTGGTCTTTGGGTTGCTTTATTCTATCTCTCCATCTCTCTCATCTCTCTGTGTCTCCTTTCCTCCTCTCATCTTTAATATTCTCTCTCTAGTAGGGGCCCTTGACGGGAGGGCCCTTAGGGTTCCACTCTATTGGTTGGCTCATACAGTCAGAGGGGTTACACCGGCCCTCCCTGCCCTTCTGGCCCGGCTGTCCAGGGGTTCCTGAGACTCCAGGGACCCCCTGCTGACCCACGGGGCCACTGGGGCCCATCTTGCCATAGCCTGGGGGGCCTGGGACACCTGGGGCATGGGGAGGAAGGGACAGAGGGCATCATTGAAGCACTGGATGCACAGTGATTATAAAAGAGCAGAGCAGTTGAAAGATCTAACTTATTGAAGCTTTGGCAGGATAGTGGAGAGTTAAACATTTAGACAGGCTGATGTGGCGTCTTACCTGGTGCTCCTGGGGGTCCACTGTCACCCATCTCTCCTACACCCTTGTCACCTTTCTCTCCCTTCAGACCTTGTGGACCTGCAGACATGACAGAGGACATCACTTGAGAGAGTAGCTAACCTTTATGTTACGCTAAACTGACATCACTTGTCATAACTGTTTATGAACTCCTACGTATTTATCATGACCGTGGTATTCAGGCCTTACGACAAAAGGAATCAAGTGAAGTCTAGACTCACCCTGTGGTCCCAGGACTCCTTGGCGGCCCTCTCTGCCTATCTGTCCTGGCTGACCTGGGGCCCCTGGAGTCCCATCTCTACCTGGGTTACCATCCTTCCCTGGGGGGCCAGGACGACCGGGGGACGATACCTCTTGTGGCTGCTGCATACGAGACATGAAGTAGGCCATCCTCTCTGTTGAGGGATACAGTACAACTCCAGTTGATAAACCACCTAATAATCAATAAAGCTATTTACATTCTCTCCCACTGCTCAATTAGGAAATACGGCCAGATCTTTGCAAAGTATGGGTGATAAACCTAAACGAAAAGAAGACCACATTCTCACCATCAAATATCTTGATGACCTGCTGGCGAATAAAGTCCTTGATGTTGTCATAGTTGACCACAGGCTGTGGATTAGAGAGAGAGCGTGAGGGACATAAGAGAAGACCTAACCACCACTTTTGGGTTTTAGTCTTTTGACCAAAATGTTGGTTTAGTGTTTCATTAGACATTGTGAAACAAACACGAACATAACAAGTGATCAATTCATAATCGATGCAATTCACCCCAGTAGCTAAGGTCTCACCTCGTTGCCTGGTGTTCCTGGAGGTCCAGGGGACCCTGCAGTGCCTGGTGGGCCAGGGGTCCCCCTCTCTCCCCTGGGTCCCACTGGGCCCATCACTGGGGTATCAGCCTTGGAGGAATACCCCCCTATGCCAGGGGGTCCAGGGCGACCTCGCTCCCCTGGGGTGCCCCTCTGACCTGGGACACCTGGCTCACCCTGAGCGAGAGAGAGCGGGAAAGAGTCAGAAAAGAGGAGAGAAGAAAAGAGAAGAGGGGTGAGAGGTAGTGTGTTAGTCAGACATCCAACCACTGAAGAGTACAGTTCGACCACCGACAACAGCGTTTTATATTGAAGATTGAAAAGATTAATGAACTCCTGCACAATGGCACTTATGTATTTTCAACCATCCAACTGCTATCGAACTGTTTCCACCAACCTATTCCTGTCAGACCCTTGAAGGAGAGTCAAGTCAACAAGGGGGCAGTGTCCACTTTAGATTGTAACCGGGCCCTACCCAGCCTCCAGCGTATTACTCACTTACCTCCTCCACAATAAAAACACAGACACAGGAACTCATCCCAAATGGCACCCTATTCGAGATATAGTGCACTACTTTTGACCGGGACCCATACGGAATAGGGTGCCATGTGGGACTCACAGCTTCCCATGTATGTAGCCTAGCACCCACACCCTGTAAACAACAGCCTCAGACAGACATCTGTGATTTATGTGGAACAAAGCTGGCCATTATGAAGAAGAAGAAGAAGAAGAAGAAGAAGAAGAAGAAGAAGAAGAAGAAGAAGAAGAAGAAGAAGAAGAAGAAGAAGAAAAGAGATGAGAGCTTCTCTGTAATCTGTACTACTATAGTTAAAAACCATGACAATGCCTTCCTGTCACAATGACAAATCACCTCATCTCATGTCTCCCCTCCCACAGTAAAATAACATTATCCAGGGGACAGAGAATAACTATATTGGTTACTGTACTGTGTCTAGTGTAGAGGACTTCAGTTACTGTACTGTATCTAATGTAGAGGACTTCAGTTAGTGTACTGTATCTAGTGTAGAGGACTTCAGTTAGTGTACTGTATCTAGTGCAGAGGACTTCAGTTATTGTACTGTGTCTAGTGTAGAGGACTTCAGTTACTGTACTGTATCTACTGTAGAGGACTTCAGTTACTGTACTGTGTCTAGTGTAGAGGACTTCAGTTACTGTACTGTATCTAGTGTAGAGGACTTCAGTTACTGTACTGTATCTAGTGTAGAGGACTTCAGTTACTGTACTGTATCTAGTGTAGAGGACTTCAGTTACTGTACTGTGTCTAGTGTAGAGGACTTCAGTTACTGTACTGTATCTAGTGTAGAGGACTTCAGTTACTGTACTGTATCTAGTGTAGAGGACTTCAGTTACTGTACTGTATTTAGTGTAGAGGACTTCAGTTACTGAACTGTGTCTAGTGTAGAGGACATCAGTTAGTGTACTGTATCTAGTGTAGAGGACTTCAGTTAGTGTACTTTATCTAGTGTAGAGGACTTCAGTTAGTGTACTGTATCTAGTGTAGAGGACTTCAGTTAGTGTACTGTATCTAGTGCAGAGGACTTCAGTTAGTGTACTGTATCTAGTGTAGAGGACTTCAGTTAGTGTACTGTATCTAGTGTAGAGGACTTCAGTTAGTGTACTGTATCTAGTGTAGAGGACTTCAGTTAGTGTACTGTATCTAGTGTAGAGGACTTCAGTTAGTGTACTGTATCTAGTGTAGAGGACTTCAGTTACTGTACTGTATCTAGTGTAGAGGACTTCATTTAGTGTACTGTATCTAGTGTAGAGGACTTCAGTTACTGTACTGTATCTAGTGTAGAGGACTTCAGTTAGTGTACTGTATCTAGTGTAGAGGACTTCAGTTACTGTACTGTATCTAGTGTAGAGGACTTCAGTTAGTGTACTGTATCTAGTGTAGAGGACTTCAGTTACTGTACTGTATCTAGTGTAGAGGGCTTCAGTTAGTGTACTGTATCTAGTGTAGAGGACTTCAGTTACTGTACTGTATCTAGTGTAGAGGACTTCAGTTAGAGTTAGTGTACTATATCTAGTGTAGAGGACTTCAGTTACTGTACTGTATCTAGTGTAGAGGACTTCAGTTACTGTACTGTATCTAGTGTAGAGGACTTCAGTTACTGTACTGTATCTAGTGTAGAGGACTTCAGTTACTGTACTGTGTCTAGTGTAGAGGACTTCAGTTACTGTACTGTATCTAGTGTAGAGGACTTCAGTTACTGTACTGTATCTAGTGTAGAGGACTTCAGTTACTGTACTGTATCTAGTGTAGATGACTTCAGTTACTGTACTGTGTCTAGTGTAGAGGACTTCAGTTACTGTACTGTATCTAGTGTAGAGGGTTTCAGTTACTGTACTGTGTCTAGTGTAGAGGACTTCAGTTACTGTACTGTATCTAGTGTAGAGGACTTCAGTTACTGTACTGTATCTAGTGTAGAGGACTTCAGTTACTGTACTGTGTCTAGTGTAGAGGGCTTCAGTTACTGTACTGTATCTAGTGCAGTTGACTTCAGTTAGTGTACTGTATCTAGTGTAGAGGACTTCAGTTAGTGTACTGTATCTAGTGTAGAGGACTTCAGTTAGTGTACTGTATCTAGTGTAGAGGTCTTCAGTTAGTGTACTGTATCTAGTGTAGAGGACTTCAGTTAGTGTACTGTATCTAGTGTAGAGGACTTCAGTTACTGTACTGTATCTAGTGTAGAGGACTTCAGATAGTGTACTGTATCTAGTGTAGAGGACTTCAGTTAGTGTACTGTATCTAGTGTAGAGGACTTCAGTTACTGTACTGTATCTAGTGTAGAGGACTTCAGTTACTGTACTGTATTTAGTGTAGAGGACTTCAGTTACTGTACTGTATCTAGTGTAGAGGACTTCAGTTACTGTACTGTATCTAGTGTAGAGGACTTCAGTTACTGTACTGTATCTAGTGTAGAGGGCTTCAGTTACTGTACTGTGTCTAGTGTAGAGGACTTCAGTTACTGTACTGTATCTAGTGTAGAGGACTTCAGTTACTGTACTGTATCTAGTGTAGAGGACTTCAGTTACTGTACTGTATCTAGTGTAGAGGACTTCAGTTACTGTACTGTATCTAGTGTAGAGGACTTCCGTTACTGTACTGTATCTAGTGTAGAGGACTTCAGTTACTGTACTGTGTCTAGTGTAGAGGACTTCAGTTACTGTACTGTATCTAGTGTAGAGGACTTCAGTTACTGTACTGTGTCTAGTGTAGAGGACTTCAGTTACTGTACTGTATCTAGTGTAGAGGACTTCAGTTACTGTACTGTATCTAGTGTAGAGGACTTCCGTTACTGTACTGTATCTAGTGTAGAGGACTTCAGTTACTGTACTGTGTCTAGTGTAGAGGACTTCAGTTACTGTACTGTATCTAGTGTAGAGGACTTCAGTTACTGTACTGTGTCTAGTGTAGAGGACTTCAGTTACTGTACTGTATCTAGTGTAGAGGACTTCAGTTACTGTACTGTGTCTAGTGTAGAGGACTTCAGTTACTGTACTGTATCTAGTGTAGAGGACTTCAGTTACTGTACTGTGACTAGTGTAGAGGACTTCAGTTACTGTACTGTATCTAGTGTAGAGGACTTCAGTTACTGTACTGTATCTAGTGTAGAGGACTTCAGTTACTGTACTGTGTCTAGTGTAGAGGACTTCAGTTACTGTACTGTATCTAGTGTAGAGGACTTCAGTTACTGTACTGTATCTAGTTTAGAGGACTTCAGTTACCGTACTGTGTCTAGTGTAGAGGACTTCAGTTAGTGTACTGTATCTAGTGTAGAGGACTTCAGTTAGTGTACTGTATCTAGTGTAGAGGACTTCAGTTACTGTACTGTATCTAGTGCAGAGGACTTCAGTTAGTGTACTGTATCTAGTGTAGAGGACTTCAGTTAGTGTACTGTATCTAGTGCAGAGGACTTCAGTTACTGTACTGTATCTAGTGTAAAGGACTTCAGTTAGTGTACTGTATCTAGTGTAGAGGACTTCAGTTAGTGGACTGTATCTAGTGCAGAGGACTTCAGTTACTGTACTGTATCTAGTGTAGAGGACTTCAGTTAGTGTACTGTATCTAGTGTAGAGGACTTCAGTTAGTGTACTGTATCTAGTGTAGAGAACTTCAGTTACTGTACTGTATCTAGTGCAGAGGACTTCAGTTAGTGTACTGTATCTAGTGTAGAGTACTTCAGTTAGTGTACTGTATCTAGTGTAGAGGACTTCAGTTAGTGTACTGTGTCTAGTGTAGAGGACTTCAGTTAGTGTACTGTATCTAGTGTAGAGGACTTCAGTTACTTTACTGTATCTAGTGTAGAGGACTTCAGTTATTGTACTGTATCTAGTGTAGAGGACTTCATTTACTGTACTGTATCTAGTGTAGAGGACTTCAGTTACTGTACTGTGTCTAGTGTAGAGGACTTCAGTTACTGTACTGTATCTAGTGTAGAGGACTTCAGTTACTGTACTGTATCTAGTGTAGAGGACTTCAGTTACTGTACTGTATCTAGTGTAGAGGACTTCAGTTACTGTACTGTATCTAGTGTAGATGACTTCAGTTACTGTACTGTATCTAGTGTAGAGGACTTCAGTTACTGTACTGTATCTAGTGTAGAGGACTTCAGTTACTGTACTGTGTCTAGTGTAGAGGACTTCAGTTACTGTACTGTATCTAGTGTAGAGGACTTCAGTTACTGTACTGTGTCTAGTGTAGAGGACTTCAGTTGCTGTACTGTATCTAGTGTAGAGGACTTCAGTTACTGTACTGTATCCAGTGTAGAGGACTTCAGTTACTGTACTGTGTCTAGTGTAGAGGACTTCAGTTAGTGTACTGTATCTAGTGCAGAGGACTTCAGTTACTGTACTGTATCTAGTGTAGAGGACTTCAGTTACTGTACTGTATCTAGTGTAGAGGACTTCAGTTACTGTACTGTGTCTAGTGTAGAGGACTTCAGTTAGTGTACTGTATCTAGTGTAGAGGACTTCAGTTAGTGTACTGTATCTAGTGTAGAGGACTTCAGTTACTGTACTGTATCTAGTGCAGAGGACTTCAGTTAGTGTACTGTATCTAGTGTAGAGGACTTCAGTTAGTGTACTGTATCTAGTGTAGAGGACTTCAGTTACTGTACTGTATCTAGTGTAGATTACTTCAGTTAGTGTACTGTATCTAGTGTAGAGGACTTCAATTAGTGTACTGTATCTAGTGCAGAGGACTTCAGTTACTGTACTGTATCTAGTGTAGAGGACTTCAGTTAGTGTACTGTATCTAGTGTAGAGGACTTCAGTTAGTGTACTGTGTCTAGTGTAGAGGACTTCAGTTAGTGTACTGTATCTAGTGTAGAGGGCTTCAGTTACTGTACTGTATCTAGTGTAGAGGACTTCAGTTAGTGTACTGTATCTAGTGTAGAGGACTTCAGTTAGTGTACTGTATCTAGTGTAGAGGACTTCAGTTAGTGTACTGTATATAGTGTAGAGGACTTCAGTTATTGTTATGTATCTAGTGTAGAGGACTTCAGTTACTGTACTTTATCTAGTGTAGAGGACTTCAGTTACTGTACTGTGTCTAGTGTAGAGGACTTCAGTTACTGTACTGTATCTAGTGTAGAGGACTTCAGTTACTGTACTGTATCTAGTGTAGAGGACTTCAGTTACTGTACTGTATCTAGTGTAGAGGACTTCAGTTACTGTACTGTATCTAGTGTAGAGGACTTCAGTTACTGTACTGTATCTAGTGTAGAGGACGTCAGTTACCGTACTGTGTCTAGTGTAGAGGACTTCAGTTACCGTACTGTATCTAGTGTAGAGGACTTCAGTTACTGTACTGTGTCTAGTGTAGAGGACTTCAGTTACTGTACTGTATCTAGTGTAGAGGACTTCAGTTACTGTACTGTATCTAGTGTAGAGGACTTCAGTTACTGTACTGTGTCTAGTGTAGAGGACTTCAGTTACTGTACTGTATCTAGTGTAGAGGACTTCAGTTACTGTACTGTATCTAGTGTAGAGGACTTCAGTTACTGTACTGTGTCTAGTGTAGAGGACATCAGTTAGTGTACTGTATCTAGTGTAGAGGACTTCAGTTAGTGTACTGTATCTAGTGTAGAGGATTCAGTTAGTGTACTGTATCTAGTGTAGAGGACTTCAGTTACTGTACTGTATCTAGTGCAGAGGACTTCAGTTAGTGTACTGTATCTAGTGTAGAGGACTTCAGTTAGTGTACTGTATCTAGTGTAGAGGACTTCAGTTAGTGTACTGTATCTAGTGTAGAGGACTTCAGTTAGTGTACTGTATCTAGTGTAGAGGACTTCAGTTAGTGTACTGTATCTAGTGTAGAGGACTTCAGTTACTGTACTGTATCTAGTGCAGAGGACTTCAGTTAGTGTACTGTATCTAGTGTAGAGGACTTCAGTTACTGTACTGTATCTAGTGTAGAGGACTTCAGTTACTGTACTGTATCTAGTGTAGAGGACTTCAGTTAGTGTACTGTATCTAGTGTAGAGAACTTCAGTTAGTGGACTGTATCTAGTGCAGAGGACTTCAGTTACTGTACTGTATCTAGTGTAGAGGACTTCAGTTAGTGTACTGTATCTAGTGTAGAGGACTTCAGTTAGTGTACTGTATCTAGTGTAGAGGACTTCAGTTACTGTACTGTATCTAGTGTAGATTACTTCAGTTAGTGTACTGTATCTAGTGTAGAGGACTTCAGTTAGTGTACTGTATCTAGTGCAGAGGACTTCAGTTACTGTACTGTATCTAGTGTAGAGGACTTCAGTTAGTGTACTGTATCTAGTGTAAAGGACTTCAGTTAGTGTACTGTATCTAGTGTAGAGGAATTCAGTTACTGTACTGTATCTAGTGTAGATTACTTCAGTTAGTGTACTGTATCTAGTGTAGAGGACTTCAGTTAGTGTACTGTATCTAGTGCAGAGGACTTCAGTTACTGTACTGTATCTAGTGTAGAGGACTTCAGTTAGTGTACTGTATCTAGTGTAGATGACTTCAGTTAGTGTACTGTGTCTAGTGTAGAGGACTTCAGTTACTGTACTGTATCTAGTGTAGAGGGCTTCAGTTACTGTACTGTATCTAGTGTAGAGGACTTCAGTTAGTGTACTGTATCTAGTGTAGAGGACTTCAGTTAGTGTACTGTATCTAGTGTAGAGGACTTCAGTTAGTGTACTGTATATAGTGTAGAGGACTTCAGTTATTGTTATGTATCTAGTGTAGAGGACTTCAGTTACTGTACTGTATCTAGTGTAGAGGACTTCAGTTACTGTACTGTGTCTAGTGTAGAGGACTTCAGTTACTGTACTGTATCTAGTGTAGAGGACTTCAGTTACTGTACTGTATCTAGTGTAGAGGACTTCAGTTACTGTACTGTATCTAGTGTAGAGGACTTCAGTTACTGTACTGTATCTAGTGTAGAGGACTTCAGTTACTGTACTGTATCTAGTGTAGAGGACGTCAGTTACTGTACTGTGTCTAGTGTAGAGGACTTCAGTTACCGTACTGTATCTAGTGTAGAGGACTTCAGTTACTGTACTGTGTCTAGTGTAGAGGACTTCAGTTACTGTACTGTATCTAGTGTAGAGGACTTCAGTTACTGTACTGTATCTAGTGTAGAGGACTTCAGTTACTGTACTGTGTCTAGTGTAGAGGACTTCAGTTACTGTACTGTATCTAGTGTAGAGGACTTCAGTTACTGTACTGTATCTAGTGTAGAGGACTTCAGTTACTGTACTGTGTCTAGTGTAGAGGACATCAGTTAGTGTACTGTATCTAGTGTAGAGGACTTCAGTTAGTGTACTGTATCTAGTGTAGAGGATTTCAGTTAGTGTACTGTATCTAGTGTAGAGGACTTCAGTTACTGTACTGTATCTAGTGCAGAGGACTTCAGTTAGTGTACTGTATCTAGTGTAGAGGACTTCAGTTAGTGTACTGTATCTAGTGTAGAGGACTTCAGTTAGTGTACTGTATCTAGTGTAGAGGACTTCAGTTACTGTACTGTATCTAGTGCAGAGGACTTCAGTTAGTGTACTGTATCTAGTGTAGAGGACTTCAGTTACTGTACTGTATCTAGTGTAGAGGACTTCAGTTACTGTACTGTATCTAGTGTAGAGGACTTCAGTTAGTGTACTGTATCTAGTGTAGAGAACTTCAGTTAGTGGACTGTATCTAGTGCAGAGGACTTCAGTTACTGTACTGTATCTAGTGTAGAGGACTTCAGTTAGTGTACTGTATCTAGTGTAGAGGACTTCAGTTAGTGTACTGTATCTAGTGTAGAGGACTTCAGTTACTGTACTGTATCTAGTGCAGAGGACTTCAGTTAGTGTACTGTATCTAGTGTAGAGGACTTCAGTTAGTGTACTGTATCTAGTGTAGAGGACTTCAGTTAGTGTACTGTGTCTAGTGTAGAGGACTTCAGTTAGTGTACTGTATCTAGTGTAGAGGACTTCAGTTACTGTACTGTATCTAGTGTAGAGGACTTCAATTATTGTACTGTATCTAGTGTAGAGGACTTCAGTTACTGTACTGTATCTAATGTAGAGGACTTCAGTTAGTGTACTGTATCTAGTGTAGAGGACTTCAGTTACTGTACTGTATCTAGTGTAGAGGACTTCAGTTACTGTACTGTGTCTAGTGTAGAGGACTTCAGTTACTATACTGTATCTAGTGTAGAGGACTTCAGTTACTGTACTGTGTCTAGTGTAGAGGACTTCAGTTACTGTACTGTATCTAGTGTAGAGGACTTCAGTTACTGTACTGTATCCAGTGTAGAGGACTTCAGTTACTGTACTGTGTCTAGTGTAGAGGACTTCAGTTACTGTACTGTATCTAGTGTAGAGGACTTCAGTTAGTGTACTGTATCTAGTGTAGAGGACTTCAGTTACTGTACTGTATCTAATGTAGAGGACTTCAGTTAGTGTACTGTATCTAGTGTAGAGGACTTCAGTTACTGTACTGTATCTAGTGTAGAGGACTTCAGTTACTGTACTGTATCTAGTGTAGAGGACTTCAGTTACTGTACTGTATCTAGTGTAGAGGACTTCAGTTACTGTACTGTGTCTAGTGTAGAGGACTTCAGTTACTGTACTGTATCTTGTGTAGAGGACTTCAGTTACTGTACTGTATCTAGTGTAGAGGACATCAGTTAATGTACTGTATCTAGTGTAGAGGACTTCAGTTACTGTACTGTATCTAGTGTAGAGGGCTTCAGTTACTGTACTGTATCTAGTGTAGAGGACTTCAGTTAATGTACTGTGTCTAGTGTAGAGGACTTCAGTTACTGTACTGTATCTAGTGTAGAGGACTTCAGTTACTGTACTGTGTCTAGTGTAGAGGACTTCAGTTACTGTACTGTATCTAGTGTAGAGGACTTCAGTTACTGTACTGTATCTAGTGTAGAGGACTTCAGTTACTGTACTGTATCTAGTGTAGAGGACTTCAGTTACTGTACTGTGTCTAGTGTAGAGGACTTCAGTTACTGTACTGTATCTACTGTAGAGGACTTCAGTTACTGTACTGTGTCTAGTGTAGAGGACTTCAGTTACTGTACTGTATCTAGTGTAGAGGACTTCAGTTACTGTACTGTATCTAGTGTAGAGGACTTCAGTTACTGTACTGTATCTAGTGTAGAGGACTTCAGTTACTGTACTGTGTCTAGTGTAGAGGACTTCAGTTACTGTACTGTATCTAGTGTAGAGGACTTCAGTTACTGTACTGTATCTAGTGTAGAGGACTTCAGTTACTGTACTGTATTTAGTGTAGAGGACTTCAGTTACTGAACTGTGTCTAGTGTAGAGGACATCAGTTAGTGTACTGTATCTAGTGTAGAGGACTTCAGTTAGTGTACTTTATCTAGTGTAGAGGACTTCAGTTAGTGTACTGTATCTAGTGTAGAGGACTTCAGTTAGTGTACTGTATCTAGTGCAGAGGACTTCAGTTAGTGTACTGTATCTAGTGTAGAGGACTTCAGTTAGTGTACTGTATCTAGTGTAGAGGACTTCAGTTAGTGTACTGTATCTAGTGTAGAGGACTTCAGTTAGTGTACTGTATCTAGTGTAGAGGACTTCAGTTAGTGTACTGTATCTAGTGTAGAGGACTTCAGTTACTGTACTGTATCTAGTGTAGAGGACTTCATTTAGTGTACTGTATCTAGTGTAGAGGACTTCAGTTACTGTACTGTATCTAGTGTAGAGGACTTCAGTTAGTGTACTGTATCTAGTGTAGAGGACTTCAGTTACTGTACTGTATCTAGTGTAGAGGACTTCAGTTAGTGTACTGTATCTAGTGTAGAGGACTTCAGTTACTGTACTGTATCTAGTGTAGAGGGCTTCAGTTAGTGTACTGTATCTAGTGTAGAGGACTTCAGTTACTGTACTGTATCTAGTGTAGAGGACTTCAGTTAGAGTTAGTGTACTATATCTAGTGTAGAGGACTTCAGTTACTGTACTGTATCTAGTGTAGAGGACTTCAGTTACTGTACTGTATCTAGTGTAGAGGACTTCAGTTACTGTACTTTATCTAGTGTAGAGGACTTCAGTTACTGTACTGTGTCTAGTGTAGAGGACTTCAGTTACTGTACTGTATCTAGTGTAGAGGACTTCAGTTACTGTACTGTATCTAGTGTAGAGGACTTCAGTTACTGTACTGTATCTAGTGTAGATGACTTCAGTTACTGTACTGTGTCTAGTGTAGAGGTTCAGTTACTGTACTGTATCTAGTGTAGAGGGTTTCAGTTACTGTACTGTGTCTAGTGTAGAGGACTTCAGTTACTGTACTGTATCTAGTGTAGAGGACTTCAGTTACTGTACTGTGTCTAGTGTAGAGGGCTTCAGTTACTGTACTGTATCTAGTGCAGTTGACTTCAGTTAGTGTACTGTATCTAGTGTAGAGGACTTCAGTTAGTGTACTGTATCTAGTGTAGAGGACTTCAGTTAGTGTACTGTATCTAGTGTAGAGGTCTTCAGTTAGTGTACTGTATCTAGTGTAGAGGACTTCAGTTAGTGTACTGTATCTAGTGTAGAGGACTTCAGTTACTGTACTGTATCTAGTGTAGAGGACTTCAGATAGTGTACTGTATCTAGTGTAGAGGACTTCAGTTAGTGTACTGTATCTAGTGTAGAGGACTTCAGTTACTGTACTGTATCTAGTGTAGAGGACTTCAGTTACTGTACTGTATTTAGTGTAGAGGACTTCAGTTACTGTACTGTATCTAGTGTAGAGGACTTCAGTTACTGTACTGTATCTAGTGTAGAGGACTTCAGTTACTGTACTGTATCTAGTGTAGAGGGCTTCAGTTACTGTACTGTGTCTAGTGTAGAGGACTTCAGTTACTGTACTGTATCTAGTGTAGAGGACTTCAGTTACTGTACTGTATCTAGTGTAGAGGACTTCAGTTACTGTATTGTATCTAGTGTAGAGGACTTCAGTTACTGTACTGTATCTAGTGTAGAGGACTTCCGTTACTGTACTGTATCTAGTGTAGAGGACTTCAGTTACTGTACTGTGTCTAGTGTAGAGGACTTCAGTTACTGTACTGTATCTAGTGTAGAGGACTTCAGTTACTGTACTGTGTCTAGTGTAGAGGACTTCAGTTACTGTACTGTATCTAGTGTAGAGGACTTCAGTTACTGTACTGTATCTAGTGTAGAGGACTTCCGTTACTGTACTGTATCTAGTGTAGAGGACTTCAGTTACTGTACTGTGTCTAGTGTAGAGGACTTCAGTTACTGTACTGTATCTAGTGTAGAGGACTTCAGTTACTGTACTGTGTCTAGTGTAGAGGACTTCAGTTACTGTACTGTATCTAGTGTAGAGGACTTCAGTTACTGTACTGTGTCTAGTGTAGAGGACTTCAGTTACTGTACTGTATCTAGTGTAGAGGACTTCAGTTACTGTACTGTGACTAGTGTAGAGGACTTCAGTTACTGTACTGTATCTAGTGTAGAGGACTTCAGTTACTGTACTGTATCTAGTGTAGAGGACTTCAGTTACTGTACTGTGTCTAGTGTAGAGGACTTCAGTTACTGTACTGTATCTAGTGTAGAGGACTTCAGTTACTGTACTGTATCTAGTTTAGAGGACTTCAGTTACCGTACTGTGTCTAGTGTAGAGTACTTCAGTTAGTGTACTGTATCTAGTGTAGAGGACTTCAGTTAGTGTACTGTATCTAGTGTAGAGGACTTCAGTTACTGTACTGTATCTAGTGCAGAGGACTTCAGTTAGTGTACTGTATCTAGTGTAGAGGACTTCAGTTAGTGTACTGTATCTAGTGCAGAGGACTTCAGTTACTGTACTGTATCTAGTGTAGAGGACTTCAGTTAGTGTACTGTATCTAGTGTAGAGGACTTCAGTTAGTGGACTGTATCTAGTGCAGAGGACTTCAGTTACTGTACTGTATCTAGTGTAGAGGACTTCAGTTAGTGTACTGTATCTAGTGTAGAGGACTTCAGTTAGTGTACTGTATCTAGTGTAGAGAACTTCAGTTACTGTACTGTATCTAGTGCAGAGGACTTCAGTTAGTGTACTGTATCTAGTGTAGAGGACTTCAGTTAGTGTACTGTATCTAGTGTAGAGGACTTCAGTTAGTGTACTGTGTCTAGTGTAGAGGACTTCAGTTAGTGTACTGTATCTAGTGTAGAGGACTTCAGTTACTTTACTGTATCTAGTGTAGAGGACTTCAGTTATTGTACTGTATCTAGTGTAGAGGACTTCATTTACTGTACTGTATCTAGTGTAGAGGACTTCAGTTACTGTACTGTGTCTAGTGTAGAGGACTTCAGTTACTGTACTGTATCTAGTGTAGAGGACTTCAGTTACTGTACTGTATCTAGTGTAGAGGACTTCAGTTACTGTACTGTATCTAGTGTAGAGGACTTCAGTTACTGTACTGTATCTAGTGTAGATGACTTCAGTTACTGTACTGTATCTAGTGTAGAGGACTTCAGTTACTGTACTGTATCTAGTGTAGAGGACTTCAGTTACTGTACTGTGTCTAGTGTAGAGGACTTCAGTTACTGTACTGTATCTAGTGTAGAGGACTTCAGTTACTGTACTGTGTCTAGTGTAGAGGACTTCAGTTGCTGTACTGTATCTAGTGTAGAGGACTTCAGTTACTGTACTGTATCCAGTGTAGAGGACTTCAGGTACTGTACTGTGTCTAGTGTAGAGGACTTCAGTTAGTGTACTGTATCTAGTGTAGAGGACTTCAGTTAGTGTACTGTATCTAGTGTAGAGGACTTCAGTTAGTGTACTGTATCTAGTGTAGAGGACTTCAGTTACTGTACTGTGTCTAGTGTAGAGGACTTCAGTTAGTGTACTGTATCTAGTGTAGAGGACTTCAGTTAGTGTACTGTATCTAGTGTAGAGGACTTCAGTTACTGTACTGTATCTAGTGCAGAGGACTTCAGTTAGTGTACTGTATCTAGTGTAGAGGACTTCAGTTAGTGTACTGTATCTAGTGTAGAGGACTTCAGTTACTATACTGTATCTAGTGTAGATTACTTCAGTTAGTGTACTGTATCTAGTGTAGAGGACTTCAATTAGTGTACTGTATCTAGTGCAGAGGACTTCAGTTACTGTACTGTATCTAGTGTAGAGGACTTCAGTTAGTGTACTGTATCTAGTGTAGAGGACTTCAGTTAGTGTACTGTGTCTAGTGTAGAGGACTTCAGTTACTGTACTGTATCTAGTGTAGAGGGCTTCAGTTACTGTACTGTATCTAGTGTAGAGGACTTCAGTTAGTGTACTGTATCTAGTGTAGAGGACTTCAGTTAGTGTACTGTATCTAGTGTAGAGGACTTCAGTTAGTGTACTGTATATAGTGTAGAGGACTTCAGTTATTGTTATGTATCTAGTGTAGAGGACTTCAGTTACTGTACTTTATCTAGTGTAGAGGACTTCAGTTACTGTACTGTATCTAGTGTAGAGGACTTCAGTTACTGTACTGTATTTAGTGTAGAGGACTTCAGTTACTGTACTGTATCTAGTGTAGAGGACTTCAGTTACTGTACTGTATCTAGTGTAGAGGACTTCAGTTACTGTACTGTATCTAGTGTAGAGGGCTTCAGTTACTGTACTGTGTCTAGTGTAGAGGACTTCAGTTACTGTACTGTATCTAGTGTAGAGGACTTCAGTTACTGTACTGTATCTAGTGTAGAGGACTTCAGTTACTGTACTGTATTTAGTGTAGAGGACTTCAGTTACTGTACTGTATCTAGTGTAGAGGACTTCAGTTACTGTACTGTATCTAGTGTAGAGGACTTCAGTTACTGTACTGTATCTAGTGTAGAGGGCTTCAGTTACTGTACTGTGTCTAGTGTAGAGGACTTCAGTTACTGTACTGTATCTAGTGTAGAGGACTTCAGTTACTGTACTGTATCTAGTGTAGAGGACTTCAGTTACTGTATTGTATCTAGTGTAGAGGACTTCAGTTACTGTACTGTATCTAGTGTAGAGGACTTCCGTTACTGTACTGTATCTAGTGTAGAGGACTTCAGTTACTGTACTGTGTCTAGTGTAGAGGACTTCAGTTACTGTACTGTATCTAGTGTAGAGGACTTCAGTTACTGTACTGTGTCTAGTGTAGAGGACTTCAGTTACTGTACTGTATCTAGTGTAGAGGACTTCAGTTACTGTACTGTATCTAGTGTAGAGGACTTCCGTTACTGTACTGTATCTAGTGTAGAGGACTTCAGTTACTGTACTGTGTCTAGTGTAGAGGACTTCAGTTACTGTACTGTATCTAGTGTAGAGGACTTCAGTTACTGTACTGTGTCTAGTGTAGAGGACTTCAGTTACTGTACTGTATCTAGTGTAGAGGACTTCAGTTACTGTACTGTGTCTAGTGTAGAGGGCTTCAGTTACTGTACTGTATCTAGTGTAGAGGACTTCAGTTACTGTACTGTGACTAGTGTAGAGGACTTCAGTTACTGTACTGTATCTAGTGTAGAGGACTTCAGTTACTGTACTGTATCTAGTGTAGAGGACTTCAGTTACTGTACTGTGTCTAGTGTAGAGGACTTCAGTTACTGTACTGTATCTAGTGTAGAGGACTTCAGTTACTGTACTGTATCTAGTTTAGAGGACTTCAGTTACCGTACTGTGTCTAGTGTAGAGGACTTCAGTTAGTGTACTGTATCTAGTGTAGAGGACTTCAGTTAGTGTACTGTATCTAGTGTAGAGGACTTCAGTTACTGTACTGTATCTAGTGCAGAGGACTTCAGTTAGTGTACTGTATCTAGTGTAGAGGACTTCAGTTAGTGTACTGTATCTAGTGCAGAGGACTTCAGTTACTGTACTGTATCTAGTGTAAAGGACTTCAGTTAGTGTACTGTATCTAGTGTAGAGGACTTCAGTTAGTGGACTGTATCTAGTGCAGAGGACTTCAGTTACTGTACTGTATCTAGTGTAGAGGACTTCAGTTAGTGTACTGTATCTAGTGTAGAGGACTTCAGTTAGTGTACTGTATCTAGTGTAGAGAACTTCAGTTACTGTACTGTATCTAGTGCAGAGGACTTCAGTTAGTGTACTGTATCTAGTGTAGAGGACTTCAGTTAGTGTACTGTATCTAGTGTAGAGGACTTCAGTTAGTGTACTGTGTCTAGTGTAGAGGACTTCAGTTAGTGTACTGTATCTAGTGTAGAGGACTTCAGTTACTTTACTGTATCTAGTGTAGAGGACTTCAGTTATTGTACTGTATCTAGTGTAGAGGACTTCATTTACTGTACTGTATCTAGTGTAGAGGACTTCAGTTACTGTACTGTGTCTAGTGTAGAGGACTTCAGTTACTGTACTGTATCTAGTGTAGAGGACTTCAGTTACTGTACTGTATCTAGTGTAGAGGACTTCAGTTACTGTACTGTATCTAGTGTAGAGGACTTCAGTTACTGTACTGTATCTAGTGTAGATGACTTCAGTTACTGTACTGTATCTAGTGTAGAGGACTTCAGTTACTGTACTGTATCTAGTGCAGAGGACTTCAGTTAGTGTACTGTATCTAGTGTAGAGGACTTCAGTTAGTGTACTGTATCTAGTGTAGAGGACTTCAGTTAGTGTACTGTGTCTAGTGTAGAGGACTTCAGTTAGTGTACTGTATCTAGTGTAGAGGACTTCAGTTACTTTACTGTATCTAGTGTAGAGGACTTCAGTTATTGTACTGTATCTAGTGTAGAGGACTTCATTTACTGTACTGTATCTAGTGTAGAGGACTTCAGTTACTGTACTGTGTCTAGTGTAGAGGACTTCAGTTACTGTACTGTATCTAGTGTAGAGGACTTCAGTTACTGTACTGTATCTAGTGTAGAGGACTTCAGTTACTGTACTGTATCTAGTGTAGAGGACTTCAGTTACTGTACTGTATCTAGTGTAGATGACTTCAGTTACTGTACTGTATCTAGTGTAGAGGACTTCAGTTACTGTACTGTATCTAGTGTAGAGGACTTCAGTTACTGTACTGTGTCTAGTGTAGAGGACTTCAGTTACTGTACTGTATCTAGTGTAGAGGACTTCAGTTACTGTACTGTGTCTAGTGTAGAGGACTTCAGTTGCTGTACTGTATCTAGTGTAGAGGACTTCAGTTACTGTACTGTATCTAGTGTAGATTACTTCAGTTAGTGTACTGTATCTAGTGTAGAGGACTTCAATTAGTGTACTGTATCTAGTGCAGAGGACTTCAGTTACTGTACTGTATCTAGTGTAGAGGACTTCAGTTAGTGTACTGTATCTAGTGTAGAGGACTTCAGTTAGTGTACTGTGTCTAGTGTAGAGGACTTCAGTTACTGTACTGTATCTAGTGTAGAGGGCTTCAGTTACTGTACTGTATCTAGTGTAGAGGACTTCAGTTAGTGTACTGTATCTAGTGTAGAGGACTTCAGTTAGTGTACTGTATATAGTGTAGAGGACTTCAGTTATTGTTATGTATCTAGTGTAGAGGACTTCAGTTACTGTACTTTATCTAGTGTAGAGGACTTCAGTTACTGTACTGTGTCTAGTGTAGAGGACTTCAGTTACTGTACTGTATCTAGTGTAGAGGACTTCAGTTACTGTACTGTATCTAGTGTAGAGGACTTCAGTTACTGTACTGTATCTAGTGTAGAGGACTTCAGTTACTGTACTGTATCTAGTGTAGAGGACTTCAGTTACTGTACTGTATCTAGTGTAGAGGACGTCAGTTACTGTACTGTGTCTAGTGTAGAGGACTTCAGTTACCGTACTGTATCTAGTGTAGAGGACTTCAGTTACTGTACTGTGTCTAGTGTAGAGGACTTAAGTTACTGTACTGTATCTAGTGTAGAGGACTTCAGTTACTGTACTGTATCTAGTGTAGAGGACTTCAGTTACTGTACTGTGTCTAGTGTAGAGGACTTCAGTTACTGTACTGTATCTAGTGTAGAGGACTTCAGTTACTGTACTGTATCTAGTGTAGAGGACTTCAGTTACTGTACTGTGTCTAGTGTAGAGGACATCAGTTAGTGTACTGTATCTAGTGTAGAGGACTTCAGTTAGTGTACTGTATCTAGTGTAGAGGATTCAGTTAGTGTACTGTATCTAGTGTAGAGGACTTCAGTTACTGTACTGTATCTAGTGCAGAGGACTTCAGTTAGTGTACTGTATCTAGTGTAGAGGACTTCAGTTAGTGTACTGTATCTAGTGTAGAGGACTTCAGTTAGTGTACTGTATCTAGTGTAGAGGACTTCAGTTAGTGTACTGTATCTAGTGTAGAGGACTTCAGTTAGTGTACTGTATCTAGTGTAGAGGACTTCAGTTACTGTACTGTATCTAGTGCAGAGGACTTCAGTTAGTGTACTGTATCTAGTGTAGAGGACTTCAGTTACTTTACTGTATCTAGTGTAGAGGACTTCAGTTATTGTACTGTATCTAGTGTAGAGGACTTCATTTACTGTACTGTATCTAGTGTAGAGGACTTCAGTTACTGTACTGTGTCTAGTGTAGAGGACTTCAGTTACTGTACTGTATCTAGTGTAGAGGACTTCAGTTACTGTACTGTATCTAGTGTAGAGGACTTCAGTTACTGTACTGTATCTAGTGTAGAGGACTTCAGTTACTGTACTGTATCTAGTGTAGATGACTTCAGTTACTGTACTGTATCTAGTGTAGAGGACTTCAGTTACTGTACTGTATCTAGTGTAGAGGACTTCAGTTACTGTACTGTGTCTAGTGTAGAGGACTTCAGTTACTGTACTGTATCTAGTGTAGAGGACTTCAGTTACTGTACTGTGTCTAGTGTAGAGGACTTCAGTTGCTGTACTGTATCTAGTGTAGAGGACTTCAGTTACTGTACTGTATCCAGTGTAGAGGACTTCAGTTACTGTACTGTGTCTAGTGTAGAGGACTTCAGTTAGTGTACTGTATCTAGTGCAGAGGACTTCAGTTACTGTACTGTATCTAGTGTAGAGGACTTCAGTTACTGTACTGTATCTAGTGTAGAGGACTTCAGTTACTGTACTGTGTCTAGTGTAGAGGACTTCAGTTAGTGTACTGTATCTAGTGTAGAGGACTTCAGTTAGTGTACTGTATCTAGTGTAGAGGACTTCAGTTACTGTACTGTATCTAGTGCAGAGGACTTCAGTTAGTGTACTGTATCTAGTGTAGAGGACTTCAGTTAGTGTACTGTATCTAGTGTAGAGGACTTCAGTTACTGTACTGTATCTAGTGTAGATTACTTCAGTTAGTGTACTGTATCTAGTGTAGAGGACTTCAATTAGTGTACTGTATCTAGTGCAGAGGACTTCAGTTACTGTACTGTATCTAGTGTAGAGGACTTCAGTTAGTGTACTGTATCTAGTGTAGAGGACTTCAGTTAGTGTACTGTGTCTAGTGTAGAGGACTTCAGTTACTGTACTGTATCTAGTGTAGAGGGCTTCAGTTACTGTACTGTATCTAGTGTAGAGGACTTCAGTTAGTGTACTGTATCTAGTGTAGAGGACTTCAGTTAGTGTACTGTATCTAGTGTAGAGGACTTCAGTTAGTGTACTGTATATAGTGTAGAGGACTTCAGTTATTGTTATGTATCTAGTGTAGAGGACTTCAGTTACTGTACTTTATCTAGTGTAGAGGACTTCAGTTACTGTACTGTGTCTAGTGTAGAGGACTTCAGTTACTGTACTGTATCTAGTGTAGAGGACTTCAGTTACTGTACTGTATCTAGTGTAGAGGACTTCAGTTACTGTACTGTATCTAGTGTAGAGGACTTCAGTTACTGTACTGTATCTAGTGTAGAGGACTTCAGTTACTGTACTGTATCTAGTGTAGAGGACGTCAGTTACTGTACTGTGTCTAGTGTAGAGGACTTCAGTTACCGTACTGTATCTAGTGTAGAGGACTTCAGTTACTGTACTGTGTCTAGTGTAGAGGACTTAAGTTACTGTACTGTATCTAGTGTAGAGGACTTCAGTTACTGTACTGTATCTAGTGTAGAGGACTTCAGTTACTGTACTGTGTCTAGTGTAGAGGACTTCAGTTACTGTACTGTATCTAGTGTAGAGGACTTCAGTTACTGTACTGTATCTAGTGTAGAGGACTTCAGTTACTGTACTGTGTCTAGTGTAGAGGACATCAGTTAGTGTACTGTATCTAGTGTAGAGGACTTCAGTTAGTGTACTGTATCTAGTGTAGAGGATTCAGTTAGTGTACTGTATCTAGTGTAGAGGACTTCAGTTACTGTACTGTATCTAGTGCAGAGGACTTCAGTTAGTGTACTGTATCTAGTGTAGAGGACTTCAGTTAGTGTACTGTATCTAGTGTAGAGGACTTCAGTTAGTGTACTGTATCTAGTGTAGAGGACTTCAGTTAGTGTACTGTATCTAGTGTAGAGGACTTCAGTTAGTGTACTGTATCTAGTGTAGAGGACTTCAGTTACTGTACTGTATCTAGTGCAGAGGACTTCAGTTAGTGTACTGTATCTAGTGTAGAGGACTTCAGTTACTGTACTGTATCTAGTGTAGAGGACTTCAGTTACTGTACTGTATCTAGTGTAGAGGACTTCAGTTAGTGTACTGTATCTAGTGTAGAGAACTTCAGTTAGTGGACTGTATCTAGTGCAGAGGACTTCAGTTACTGTACTGTATCTAGTGTAGAGGACTTCAGTTAGTGTACTGTATCTAGTGTAGAGGACTTCAGTTAGTGTACTGTATCTAGTGTAGAGGACTTCAGTTACTGTACTGTATCTAGTGTAGATTACTTCAGTTAGTGTACTGTATCTAGTGTAGAGGACTTCAGTTAGTGTACTGTATCTAGTGCAGAGGACTTCAGTTACTGTACTGTATCTAGTGTAGAGGACTTCAGTTAGTGTACTGTATCTAGTGTAAAGGACTTCAGTTAGTGTACTGTATCTAGTGTAGAGGACTTCAGTTACTGTACTGTATCTAGTGTAGATTACTTCAGTTAGTGTACTGTATCTAGTGTAGAGGACTTCAGTTAGTGTACTGTATCTAGTGCAGAGGACTTCAGTTACTGTACTGTATCTAGTGTAGAGGACTTCAGTTAGTGTACTGTATCTAGTGTAGAGGACTTCAGTTAGTGTACTGTGTCTAGTGTAGAGGACTTCAGTTACTGTACTGTATCTAGTGTAGAGGGCTTCAGTTACTGTACTGTATCTAGTGTAGAGGACTTCAGTTAGTGTACTGTATCTAGTGTAGAGGACTTCAGTTAGTGTACTGTATCTAGTGTAGAGGACTTCAGTTAGTGTACTGTATATAGTGTAGAGGACTTCAGTTATTGTTATGTATCTAGTGTAGAGGACTTCAGTTACTGTACTGTATCTAGTGTAGAGGACTTCAGTTACTGTACTGTGTCTAGTGTAGAGGACTTCAGTTACTGTACTGTATCTAGTGTAGAGGACTTCAGTTACTGTACTGTATCTAGTGTAGAGGACTTCAGTTACTGTACTGTATCTAGTGTAGAGGACTTCAGTTACTGTACTGTATCTAGTGTAGAGGACTTCAGTTACTGTACTGTATCTAGTGTAGAGGACGTCAGTTACTGTACTGTGTCTAGTGTAGAGGACTTCAGTTACCGTACTGTATCTAGTGTAGAGGACTTCAGTTACTGTACTGTGTCTAGTGTAGAGGACTTCAGTTACTGTACTGTATCTAGTGTAGAGGACTTCAGTTACTGTACTGTATCTAGTGTAGAGGACTTCAGTTACTGTACTGTGTCTAGTGTAGAGGACTTCAGTTACTGTACTGTATCTAGTGTAGAGGACTTCAGTTACTGTACTGTATCTAGTGTAGAGGACTTCAGTTACTGTACTGTGTCTAGTGTAGAGGACATCAGTTAGTGTACTGTATCTAGTGTAGAGGACTTCAGTTAGTGTACTGTATCTAGTGTAGAGGATTTCAGTTAGTGTACTGTATCTAGTGTAGAGGACTTCAGTTACTGTACTGTATCTAGTGCAGAGGACTTCAGTTAGTGTACTGTATCTAGTGTAGAGGACTTCAGTTAGTGTACTGTATCTAGTGTAGAGGACTTCAGTTAGTGTACTGTATCTAGTGTAGAGGACTTCAGTTACTGTACTGTATCTAGTGCAGAGGACTTCAGTTAGTGTACTGTATCTAGTGTAGAGGACTTCAGTTACTGTACTGTATCTAGTGTAGAGGACTTCAGTTACTGTACTGTATCTAGTGTAGAGGACTTCAGTTAGTGTACTGTATCTAGTGTAGAGAACTTCAGTTAGTGGACTGTATCTAGTGCAGAGGACTTCAGTTACTGTACTGTATCTAGTGTAGAGGACTTCAGTTAGTGTACTGTATCTAGTGTAGAGGACTTCAGTTAGTGTACTGTATCTAGTGTAGAGGACTTCAGTTACTGTACTGTATCTAGTGCAGAGGACTTCAGTTAGTGTACTGTATCTAGTGTAGAGGACTTCAGTTAGTGTACTGTATCTAGTGTAGAGGACTTCAGTTAGTGTACTGTGTCTAGTGTAGAGGACTTCAGTTAGTGTACTGTATCTAGTGTAGAGGACTTCAGTTACTGTACTGTATCTAGTGTAGAGGACTTCAGTTATTGTACTGTATCTAGTGTAGAGGACTTCAGTTACTGTACTGTATCTAATGTAGAGGACTTCAGTTAGTGTACTGTATCTAGTGTAGAGGACTTCAGTTACTGTACTGTATCTAGTGTAGAGGACTTCAGTTACTGTACTGTGTCTAGTGTAGAGGACTTCAGTTACTATACTGTATCTAGTGTAGAGGACTTCAGTTACTGTACTGTGTCTAGTGTAGAGGACTTCAGTTACTGTACTGTATCTAGTGTAGAGGACTTCAGTTACTGTACTGTATCCAGTGTAGAGGACTTCAGTTACTGTACTGTGTCTAGTGTAGAGGACTTCAGTTACTGTACTGTATCTAGTGTAGAGGACTTCAGTTAGTGTACTGTATCTAGTGTAGAGGACTTCAGTTACTGTACTGTATCTAATGTAGAGGACTTCAGTTAGTGTACTGTATCTAGTGTAGAGGACTTCAGTTACTGTACTGTATCTAGTGTAGAGGACTTCAGTTACTGTACTGTATCTAGTGTAGAGGACTTCAGTTACTGTACTGTATCTAGTGTAGAGGACTTCAGTTACTGTACTGTGTCTAGTGTAGAGGACTTCAGTTACTGTACTGTATCTTGTGTAGAGGACTTCAGTTACTGTACTGTATCTAGTGTAGAGGACATCAGTTAATGTACTGTATCTAGTGTAGAGGACTTCAGTTACTGTACTGTATCTAGTGTAGAGGGCTTCAGTTACTGTACTGTATCTAGTGTAGAGGACTTCAGTTAATGTACTGTGTCTAGTGTAGAGGACTTCAGTTACTGTACTGTATCTAGTGTAGAGGACTTCAGTTACTGTACTGTGTCTAGTGTAGAGGACTTCAGTTACTGTACTGTATCTAGTGTAGAGGACTTCAGTTACTGTACTGTATCTAGTGTAGAGGACTTCAGTTACTGTACTGTATCTAGTGTAGAGGACTTCAGTTACTGTACTGTGTCTAGTGTAGAGGACTTCAGTTACTGTACTGTATCTAGTGTAGAGGACTTCAGTTACTGTACTGTATCTAGTGTAGAGGACTTCAGTTACTGTACTGTATCTAGTGTAGAGGACTTCAGTTACTGAACTGTGTCTAGTGTAGAGGACATCAGTTAGTGTACTGTATCTAGTGTAGAGGACTTCAGTTAGTGTACTGTATCTAGTGTAGAGGACTTCAGTTAGTGTACTGTATCTAGTGTAGAGGACTTCAGTTAGTGTACTGTATCTAGTGCAGAGGACTTCAGTTAGTGTACTGTATCTAGTGTAGAGGACTTCAGTTAGTGTACTGTATCTAGTGTAGAGGACTACAGTTAGTGTACTGTATCTAGTGTAGAGGACTTCAGTTAGTGTACTGTATCTAGTGTAGAGGACTTCAGTTAGTGTACTGTGTCTAGTGTAGAGGACTTCAGTTACTGTACTGTATCTAGTGTAGAGGACTTCAGTTACTGTACTGTATCTAGTGTAGAGGACTTCAGTTACTGTACTGTGTCTAGTGTAGAGGACATCAGTTAGTGTACTGTATCTAGTGTAGAGGACTTCAGTTAGTGTACTGTATCTAGTGTAGAGGATTTCAGTTAGTGTACTGTATCTAGTGTAGAGGACTTCAGTTACTGTACTGTATCTAGTGCAGAGGACTTCAGTTAGTGTACTGTATCTAGTGTAGAGGACTTCAGTTAGTGTACTGTATCTAGTGTAGAGGACTTCAGTTAGTGTACTGTATCTAGTGTAGAGGACTTCAGTTACTGTACTGTATCTAGTGCAGAGGACTTCAGTTAGTGTACTGTATCTAGTGTAGAGGACTTCAGTTACTGTACTGTATCTAGTGTAGAGGACTTCAGTTACTGTACTGTATCTAGTGTAGAGGACTTCAGTTAGTGTACTGTATCTAGTGTAGAGAACTTCAGTTAGTGGACTGTATCTAGTGCAGAGGACTTCAGTTACTGTACTGTATCTAGTGTAGAGGACTTCAGTTAGTGTACTGTATCTAGTGTAGAGGACTTCAGTTAGTGTACTGTATCTAGTGTAGAGGACTTCAGTTACTGTACTGTATCTAGTGCAGAGGACTTCAGTTAGTGTACTGTATCTAGTGTAGAGGACTTCAGTTAGTGTACTGTATCTAGTGTAGAGGACTTCAGTTAGTGTACTGTGTCTAGTGTAGAGGACTTCAGTTAGTGTACTGTATCTAGTGTAGAGGACTTCAGTTACTGTACTGTATCTAGTGTAGAGGACTTCAGTTATTGTACTGTATCTAGTGTAGAGGACTTCAGTTACTGTACTGTATCTAATGTAGAGGACTTCAGTTAGTGTACTGTATCTAGTGTAGAGGACTTCAGTTACTGTACTGTATCTAGTGTAGAGGACTTCAGTTACTGTACTGTGTCTAGTGTAGAGGACTTCAGTTACTATACTGTATCTAGTGTAGAGGACTTCAGTTACTGTACTGTGTCTAGTGTAGAGGACTTCAGTTACTGTACTGTATCTAGTGTAGAGGACTTCAGTTACTGTACTGTATCCAGTGTAGAGGACTTCAGTTACTGTACTGTGTCTAGTGTAGAGGACTTCAGTTACTGTACTGTATCTAGTGTAGAGGACTTCAGTTAGTGTACTGTATCTAGTGTAGAGGACTTCAGTTACTGTACTGTATCTAATGTAGAGGACTTCAGTTAGTGTACTGTATCTAGTGTAGAGGACTTCAGTTACTGTACTGTATCTAGTGTAGAGGACTTCAGTTACTGTACTGTATCTAGTGTAGAGGACTTCAGTTACTGTACTGTATCTAGTGTAGAGGACTTCAGTTACTGTACTGTGTCTAGTGTAGAGGACTTCAGTTACTGTACTGTATCTTGTGTAGAGGACTTCAGTTACTGTACTGTATCTAGTGTAGAGGACATCAGTTAATGTACTGTATCTAGTGTAGAGGACTTCAGTTACTGTACTGTATCTAGTGTAGAGGGCTTCAGTTACTGTACTGTATCTAGTGTAGAGGACTTCAGTTAATGTACTGTGTCTAGTGTAGAGGACTTCAGTTACTGTACTGTATCTAGTGTAGAGGACTTCAGTTACTGTACTGTGTCTAGTGTAGAGGACTTCAGTTACTGTACTGTATCTAGTGTAGAGGACTTCAGTTACTGTACTGTATCTAGTGTAGAGGACTTCAGTTACTGTACTGTATCTAGTGTAGAGGACTTCAGTTACTGTACTGTGTCTAGTGTAGAGGACTTCAGTTACTGTACTGTATCTAGTGTAGAGGACTTCAGTTACTGTACTGTATCTAGTGTAGAGGACTTCAGTTACTGTACTGTATCTAGTGTAGAGGACTTCAGTTACTGAACTGTGTCTAGTGTAGAGGACATCAGTTAGTGTACTGTATCTAGTGTAGAGGACTTCAGTTAGTGTACTGTATCTAGTGTAGAGGACTTCAGTTAGTGTACTGTATCTAGTGTAGAGGACTTCAGTTAGTGTACTGTATCTAGTGCAGAGGACTTCAGTTAGTGTACTGTATCTAGTGTAGAGGACTTCAGTTAGTGTACTGTATCTAGTGTAGAGGACTACAGTTAGTGTACTGTATCTAGTGTAGAGGACTTCAGTTAGTGTACTGTATCTAGTGTAGAGGACTTCAGTTAGTGTACTGTATCTAGTGTAGAGGACTTCAGTTACTGTACTGTATCTAGTGTAGAGGACTTCAGTTACTGTACTGTATCTAGTGTAGAGGACTTCAGTTACTGTACTGTATCTAGTGTAGAGGACTTCAGTTAGTGTACTGTATCTAGTGTAGAGGACTTCAGTTACTGTACTGTATCTAGTGTAGAGGACTTCAGTTAGTGTACTGTATCTAGTGTAGAGGACTTCAGTTACTGTACTGTATCTAGTGTAGAGGGCTTCAGTTAGTGTACTGTATCTAGTGTAGAGGACTTCAGTTACTGTACTGTATCTAGTGTAGAGGACTTCAGTTAGAGTTAGTGTACTATATCTAGTGTAGAGGACTTCAGTTACTGTACTGTATCTAGTGTAGAGGACTTCAGTTACTGTACTGTATCTAGTGTAGAGAACTTCAGTTACTGTACTGTATCTAGTGTAGAGGACTTCAGTTACTGTACTGTGTCTAGTGTAGAGGACTTCAGTTACTGTACTGTATCTAGTGTAGAGGACTTCAGTTACTGTACTGTATCTAGTGTAGAGGACTTCAGTTACTGTACTGTATCTAGTGTAGAGGACTTCAGTTACTGTACTGTGTCTAGTGTAGAGGACTTCAGTTACTGTACTGTATCTAGTGTAGAGGACTTCAGTTACTGTACTGTGTCTAGTGTAGAGGACTTCAGTTACTGTACTGTATCTAGTGTAGAGGACTTCAGTTACTGTACTGTATCTAGTGTAGAGGACTTCAGTTACTGTACTGTGTCTAGTGTAGAGGGCTTCAGTTACTGTACTGTATCTAGTGCAGTTGACTTCATTTAGTGTACTGTATCTAGTGTAGAGGACTTCAGTTAGTGTACTGTATCTAGTGTAGAGGACTTCAGTTACTGTACTGTATCTAGTGTAGAGGTCTTCAGTTAGTGTACTGTATCTAGTGTAGAGGACTTCAGTTAGTGTACTGTATCTAGTGTAGAGGACTTCAGTTACTGTACTGTATCTAGTGTAGAGGACTTCAGATAGTGTACTGTATCTAGTGTAGAGGACTTCAGTTAGTGTACTGTATCTAGTGTAGAGGACTTCAGTTACTGTACTGTATCTAGTGTAGAGGACTTCAGTTACTGTACTGTATTTAGTGTAGAGGACTTCAGTTACTGTACTGTATCTAGTGTAGAGGACTTCAGTTACTGTACTGTATCTAGTGTAGAGGACTTCAGTTACTGTACTGTATCTAGTGTAGAGGGCTTCAGTTACTGTACTGTGTCTAGTGTAGAGGACTTCAGTTACTGTACTGTATCTAGTGTAGAGGACTTCAGTTACTGTACTGTATCTAGTGTAGAGGACTTCAGTTACTGTACTGTATCTAGTGTAGAGGACTTCAGTTACTGTACTGTATCTAGTTTAGAGGACTTCCGTTACTGTACTGTATCTAGTGTAGAGGACTTCAGTTACTGTACTGTGTCTAGTGTAGAGGACTTCAGTTACTGTACTGTATCTAGTGTAGAGGACTTCAGTTACTGTACTGTGTCTAGTGTAGAGGACTTCAGTTACTGTACTGTATCTAGTGTAGATGACTTCAGTTACTGTACTGGCGGCAGGTAGCTTAGTGGTTAAGAGCGTTGTGCCAGTAACCGAAAGGTCGCTGGTTCTAATCCCCGAGCCCACTAGGTGAAAAATCTGTCGATGTGCCCTTGAGCAAGGCACTTAACCCTAATTGCTCCTGTAAGTCGCTCTGGATAAGAGCGTCTGCTAAATGACCAATTATTTTTATTATTATTATTACTGTATCTAGTGTAGAGGACTTCAGTTAGTGTACTGTATCTAGTGTAGAGGACTTCAGTTACTGTACTGTATCTAGTGTAGAGGACTTCAGTTACTGTACTGTATCTAGTGTAGAGGACTTCAGTTACTGTACTGTATCTAGTGTAGAGGACTTCAGTTAGTGTACTGTATCTAGTGTAGAGGACTTCAGTTACTGTACTGTATCTAGTGTAGAGGACTTCAGTTAGTGTACTGTATCTAGTGTAGAGGACTTCAGTTACTGTACTGTATCTAGTGTAGAGGAATTCAGTTACTGTACTGTATCTAGTGTAGATGACTTTAGTTACTGTACTGTATCTAGTGTAGAGGACTTCAGTTACTGTACTGTGTCTAGTGTAGAGGACTTCAGTTACTGTACTCTATCTAGTGTAGAGGACTTCAGTTACTGTACTGTATCTAGTGTAGAGGACTTCAGTTACTGTACTGTGTCTAGTGTAGAGGACTTCAGTTACTGTACTGTATCTAGTGTAGAGGACTTCAGTTACTGTACTGTGTCTAGTGTAGAGGACTTCAGTTACTATACTGTATCTAGTGTAGAGGACTTCAGTTACTGTACTGTGTCTAGTGTAGAGGACTTCAGTTACTGTACTGTATCTAGTGTAGAGGACTTCAGTTACTGTACTGTGTCTAGTGTAGAGGACTTCAGTTACTGTACTGTATCTAGTGTAGAGGACTTCAGTTACTGTACTGAATCTAGTGTAGAGGCCTTCAGTTAGTGTACTGTGTCTAGTGTAGAGGACTTCAGTTAGTGTACTGTGTCTAGTGTAGAGGACTTCAGTTACTGTACTGTATCTAGTGTAGAGGACTTCAGTTACTGTACTGTATCTAGTGTAGAGGACTTCAGTTAGTGTACTGTTACTAGTGTAGAGGACTTCAGTTAGTGTACTGTATCTAGTGTAGAGGACTTCAGTTACTGTACTGTGTCTAGTGTAGAGGACTTCAGTTACTGTACTGTATCTAGTGTAGAGGACTTCAGTTACTGTACTGTATCTAGTGTAGAGGACTTCAGTTAGTGTACTGTATCTAGTTTAGAGGACTTCAGTTAGTGTACTGTATCTAGTGTAGAGGACTTCAGTTACTGTACTGTATCTAGTGCAGAGGACTTCAGTTAGTGTACTGTATCTAGTGTAGAGGACTTCAGTTAGTGTACTGTATCTAGTATAGAGGACTTCAGTTACTGTACTGTATCTAGTGCAGAGGACTTCAGTTACTGTACTGTATCTAGTGTAGAGGACTTCAGTTAGTGTACTGTATCTAGTGTAGAGGACTTCAGTTAGTGTACTGTATCTAGTGTAGAGGACTTCAGTTACTGTGCTGTATCTAGTGTAGAGGATTTCAGTTACTGTACTGTATCTAGTGTAGATGACTTTAGTTACTGTACTGTATCTAGTGTAGAGGACTTCAGTTACTGTACTGTATCTAGTGTAGAGGACTTCAGTTACTGTACTGTGTCTAGTGTAGAGGACTTCAGTTACTATACTGTATCTAGTGTAGAGGACTTCAGTTACTGTACTGTGTCTAGTGTAGAGGACTTCAGTTACTGTACTGTATCTAGTGTAGAGGACTTCAGTTACTGTACTGTATCCAGTGTAGAGGACTTCAGTTACTGTACTGTGTCTAGTGTAGAGGACTTCAGTTACTGTACTGTATCTAGTGTAGAGGACTTCAGTTAGTGTACTGTATCTAGTGTAGAGGACTTCAGTTACTGTACTGTATCTAATGTAGAGGACTTCAGTTAGTGTACTGTATCTAGTGTAGAGGACTTCAGTTACTGTACTGTATCTAGTGTAGAGGACTTCAGTTACTGTACTGTATCTAGTGTAGAGGACTTCAGTTACTGTACTGTATCTAGTGTAGAGGACTTCAGTTACTGTACTGTGTCTAGTGTAGAGGACTTCAGTTACTGTACTGTATCTTGTGTAGAGGACTTCAGTTACTGTACTGTATCTAGTGTAGAGGACATCAGTTAGTGTACTGTATCTAGTGTAGAGGACTTCAGTTACTATACTGTATCTAGTGTAGAGGGCTTCAGTTACTGTACTGTATCTAGTGTAGAGGACTTCAGTTAATGTACTGTGTCTAGTGTAGAGGACTTCAGTTACTGTACTGTATCTAGTGTAGAGGACTTCAGTTACTGTACTGTGTCTAGTGTAGAGGACTTCAGTTACTGTACTGTATCTAGTGTAGAGGACTTCAGTTACTGTACTGTATCTAGTGTAGAGGACTTCAGTTACTGTACTGTATCTAGTGTAGAGGACTTCAGTTACTGTACTGTGTCTAGTGTAGAGGGCTTCAGTTACTGTACTGTATCTAGTGTAGAGGACTTCAGTTACTGTACTGTATCTAGTGTAGAGGACTTCAGTTACTGTACTGTATCTAGTGTAGAGGACTTCAGTTACTGAACTGTGTCTAGTGTAGAGGACATCAGTTAGTGTACTGTATCTAGTGTAGAGGACTTCAGTTAGTGTACTGTATCTAGTGTAGAGGACTTCAGTTAGTGTACTGTATCTAGTGTAGAGGACTTCAGTTAGTGTACTGTATCTAGTGCAGAGGACTTCAGTTAGTGTACTGTATCTAGTGTAGAGGACTTCAGTTAGTGTACTGTATCTAGTGTAGAGGACTTCAGTTAGTGTACTGTATCTAGTGTAGAGGACTTCAGTTAGTGTACTGTATCTAGTGTAGAGGACTTCAGTTAGTGTACTGTATCTAGTGTAGAGGACTTCAGTTACTGTACTGTATCTAGTGTAGAGGACTTCATTTAGTGTACTGTATCTAGTGTAGAGGACTTCAGTTACTGTACTGTATCTAGTGTAGAGGACTTCAGTTAGTGTACTGTATCTAGTGTAGAGGACTTCAGTTACTGTACTGTATCTAGTGTAGAGGACTTCAGTTACTGTACTGTATCTAGTGTAGAGGACTTCAGTTACTGTACTGTATCTAGTGTAGAGGGCTTCAGTTAGTGTACTGTATCTAGTGTAGAGGACTTCAGTTACTGTACTGTATCTAGTGTAGAGGACTTCAGTTAGAGTTAGTGTACTATATCTAGTGTAGAGGACTTCAGTTACTGTACTGTATCTAGTGTAGAGGACTTCAGTTACTGTACTGTATCTAGTGTAGAGGACTTCAGTTACTGTACTGTATCTAGTGTAGAGGACTTCAGTTACTGTACTGTGTCTAGTGTAGAGGACTTCAGTTACTGTACTGTATCTAGTGTAGAGGACTTCAGTTACTGTACTGTATCTAGTGTAGAGGACTTCAGTTACTGTACTGTATCTAGTGTAGAGGACTTCAGTTACTGTACTGTGTCTAGTGTAGAGGACTTCAGTTACTGTACTGTATCTAGTGTAGAGGACTTCAGTTACTGTACTGTGTCTAGTGTAGAGGACTTCAGTTACTGTACTGTATCTAGTGTAGAGGACTTCAGTTACTGTACTGTATCTAGTGTAGAGGACTTCAGTTACTGTACTGTGTCTAGTGTAGAGGGCTTCAGTTACTGTACTGTATCTAGTGCAGTTGACTTCATTTAGTGTACTGTATCTAGTGTAGAGGACTTCAGTTAGTGTACTGTATCTAGTGTAGAGGACTTCAGTTACTGTACTGTATCTAGTGTAGAGGTCTTCAGTTAGTGTACTGTATCTAGTGTAGAGGACTTCAGTTAGTGTACTGTATCTAGTGTAGAGGACTTCAGTTACTGTACTGTATCTAGTGTAGAGGACTTCAGATAGTGTACTGTATCTAGTGTAGAGGACTTCAGTTAGTGTACTGTATCTAGTGTAGAGGACTTCAGTTACTGTACTGTATCTAGTGTAGAGGGCTTCAGTTACTGTACTGTATTTAGTGTAGAGGACTTCAGTTACTGTACTGTATCTAGTGTAGAGGACTTCAGTTACTGTACTGTATCTAGTGTAGAGGACGTCAGTTACTGTACTGTATCTAGTGTAGAGGGCTTCAGTTACTGTACTGTGTCTATTGTAGAGGACTTCAGTTACTGTACTGTATCTAGTGTAGAGGACTTCAGTTACTGTACTGTATCTAGTGTAGAGGACTTCAGTTACTGTACTGTATCTAGTGTAGAGGACTTCAGTTACTGTACTGTATCTAGTTTAGAGGACTTCCGTTACTGTACTGTATCTAGTGTAGAGGACTTCAGTTACTGTACTGTGTCTAGTGTAGAGGACTTCAGTTACTGTACTGTATCTAGTGTAGAGGACTTCAGTTACTGTACTGTGTCTAGTGTAGAGGACTTCAGTTACTGTACTGTATCTAGTGTAGATGACTTCAGTTACTGTACTGGCGGCAGGTAGCTTAGTGGTTAAGAGCGTTGTGCCAGTAACCGAAAGGTCGCTGGTTCTAATCCCCGAGCCCACTAGGTGAAAAATCTGTCGATGTGCCCTTGAGCAAGGCACTTAACCCTAATTGCTCCTGTAAGTCGCTCTGGATAAGAGCGTCTGCTAAATGACCAATTATTTTTATTATTATTATTACTGTATCTAGTGTAGAGGACTTCAGTTAGTGTACTGTATCTAGTGTAGAGGACTTCAGTTACTGTACTGTATCTAGTGTAGAGGACTTCAGTTACTGTACTGTATCTAGTGTAGAGGACTTCAGTTACTGTACTGTATCTAGTGTAGAGGACTTCAGTTACTGTACTGTATCTAGTGTAGAGGACTTCAGTTACTGTACTGTATCTAGTGTAGAGGACTTCAGTTAGTGTACTGTATCTAGTGTAGAGGACTTCAGTTACTGTACTGTATCTAGTGTAGAGGAATTCAGTTACTGTACTGTATCTAGTGTAGATGACTTTAGTTACTGTACTGTATCTATTGTAGAGGACTTCAGTTACTGTACTGTGTCTAGTGTAGAGGACTTCAGTTACTGTACTCTATCTAGTGTAGAGGACTTCAGTTACTGTACTGTATCTAGTGTAGAGGACTTCAGTTACTGTACTGTGTCTAGTGTAGAGGACTTCAGTTACTGTACTGTATCTAGTGTAGAGGACTTCAGTTACTGTACTGAATCTAGTGTAGAGGACTTCAGTTACTGTACTGTATCTAGTGTAGAGGACTTCAGTTACTGTACTGTATCTAGTGTAGAGGACTTAAGTTACTGTACTGTGTCTAGTGTAGAGGACTTCAGTTACTGTACTGTATCTAGTGTAGAGGACTTCAGTTACTGTACTGAATCTAGTGTAGAGGCCTTCAGTTAGTGTACTGTGTCTAGTGTAGAGGACTTCAGTTAGTGTACTGTGTCTAGTGTAGAGGACTTCAGTTACTGTACTGTATCTAGTGTAGAGGACTTCAGTTACTGTACTGTATCTAGTGTAGAGGACTTCAGTTAGTGTACTGTTACTAGTGTAGAGGACTTCAGTTAGTGTACTGTATCTAGTGTAGAGGACTTCAGTTACTGTACTGTGTCTAGTGTAGAGGACTTCAGTTACTGTACTGTATCTAGTGTAGAGGGCTTCAGTTAGTGTACTGTATCTAGTGTAGAGGACTTCAGTTAGTGTACTGTATCTAGTTTAGAGGACTTCAGTTAGTGTACTGTATCTAGTGTAGAGGACTTCAGTTACTGTACTGTATCTAGTGCAGAGGACTTCAGTTAGTGTACTGTATCTAGTGTAGAGGACTTCAGTTAGTGTACTGTATCTAGTATAGAGGACTTCAGTTAGTGTACTGTATCTAGTGCAGAGGACTTCAGTTACTGTACTGTATCTAGTGTAGAGGACTTCAGTTAGTGTACTGTATCTAGTGTAGAGGACTTCAGTTAGTGTACTGTATCTAGTGTAGAGGACTTCAGTTAGTGTACTGTGTCTAGTGTAGAGGACTTCAGTTACTGTACTGTATCTAGTGTAGAGGACTTCAGTTAGTGTACTGTATCTAGTGTAGAGGACTTCAGTTACTGTACTGTGTCTAGTGTAGAGGACTTCAGTTACTGTACTGTATCTAGTGTAGAGGACTTCAGTTACTGTACTGTATCTAGTGTAGAGGACTTCAGTTACTGTACTGTATCTAGTGTAGAGGACTTCAGTTACTGTACTGTATCTAGTGTAGAGGACTTCAGTTACTGTACTGTATCTAGTGTAGAGGACTTCAGTTACTGTACTGTGTCTAGTGTAGAGGACTTCAGTTAGTGTACTGTATATAGTGTAGAGGACTTCAGTTATTGTACTGTATCTAGTGTAGAGGGCTTCAGTTACTGTACTGTATCTAGTGTAGAGGACTTCAGTTAGTGTACTGTATCTAGTGTAGAGGACTTCAGTTACTGTACTGTATCTAGTGTTGAGGACTTCAGTTACTGTACTGTATCTAGTGTAGAGGACTTCAGTTACTGTACTGTATCTAGTGTAGAGGACTTCAGTTAGTGTACTGTATCTAGTGTAGAGGACTTCAGTTACTGTACTGTATCTAGTGTAGAGGACTTCAGTTAGTGTACTGTATCTAGTGTAGAGGACTTCAGTTACTGTGCTGTATCTAGTGTAGAGGAATTCAGTTACTGTACTGTATCTAGTGTAGATTACTTTAGTTACTGTACTGTATCTAGTGTAGAGGACTTCAGTTACTGTACTGTGTCTAGTGTAGAGGACTTCAGTTACTGTACTGTATCTAGTGTAGAGGACTTCAGTTACTGTACTGTGTCTAGTGTAGAGGGCTTCAGTTAGTGTACTGTATCTAGTGTAGAGGACTTCAGTTACTGTACTGTATCTAGAGTAGAGGACTTCAGTTACCGTACTGTATCTAGTGCAGATGACTTCAGTTACTGTACTGTATCTAGTGTAGAGAACTTCAGTTAGTGTACTGTATCTAGTGTAGAGGTCTTCAGTTACTGTACTGTATCTAGTGTAGAGGACTTCAGTTACTGTACTGTGTCTAGTGTAGAGGGCTTCAGTTAGTGTACTGTATCTAGTGTAGAGGACTTCAGTTACTGTACTGTATCTAGAGTAGAGGACTTCAGTTACTGTACTGTATCTAGTGCAGATGACTTCAGTTACTGTACTGTATCTAGTGTAGAGGACTTCAGTTAGTGTACTGTATCTAGTGTAGAGGTCTTCAGTTAGTGTACTGTATCTAGTGTAGAGGACTTCAGTTAGTGTACTGTATCTAGTGTAGAGGACTTCAGTTACTGTACTGTATCTAGTGTAGAGGACTTCAGTTACTGTACTGTATCTAGTGTAGAGGACTTCCGTTACTGTACTGTGTCTAGTTTAGAAGACTTCAGTTAATGTACTGTATCTAGTGTAGAGGACTTCAGTTACTGTACTGTATCTAGTGTAGAGGACTTCAGTTACTGTACTGTATCTAGTGTAGAGGAATTCAGTTACTGTACTGTGTCTAGTGTAGAGGACTTCAGTTAGTGTACTGTATCTAGTGTAGAGGACTTCAGTTAGTGTACTGTATCTAGTGTAGAGGACTTCAGTTACTGTACTGTATCCAGTGCAGAGGACTTCAGTTAGTGTACTGTATCTAGTGTAGAGGACTTCAGTTAGTGTACTGTATCTAGTGTAGAGTACTTCAGTTAGTGTACTGTATCTAGTTTAGAGGACTTCAGTTACTGTACTGTATCTAGTGTAGAGGACTTCAGTTAGTGTACTGTATCTAGTGTAGAGGACTTCAGTTACTGTACTGTATCCAGTGCAGAGGACATCAGTTAGTGTACTGTATCTAGTGTAGAGGACTTCAGTTAGTGTACTGTATCTAGTGTAGAGGACTTCAGTTAGTGTACTTTATCTAGTTTAGAGGACTTCAGTTAGTGTACTGTATCTAGTGTAGAGGACTTCAGTTAGTGTACTGTATCTAGTGTAGAGGACTTCAGTTACTGTACTGTATCTAGTGTAGAGGACTTCAGTTAGTGTACTGTATCTAGTGTAGAGGACTTCAGTTACTGTACTGTATCTAGTGTAGAGGACTTCAGTTACTGTACTGTATCTAGTGTAGAGGACTTCAGTTACTGTACTGTATCTAGTTTAGAGGACTTCAGTTAATGTACTGTATCTAGTGTAGAGGACTTCAGTTATTGTACTGTATCTAGTGTAGAGGACTTCAGTTAGTGTACTGTATCTAGTGTAGAGGACTTCAGTTACTGTACTGTATCTAGTGTAGAGGACTTCAGTTATTGTACTGTATCTAGTGTAGAGGACTTCAGTTACTGTACTGTATATAGTGTAGAGGACTTCAGTTACTGTACTGTGTCTAGTGTAGAGGACTTCAGTTACTGTACTGTATCTAGTGTAGAGGACTTCAGTTACTGTACTGTATCTAGTGTAGAGGACTTCAGTTACTGTACTGTATCTAGTGTAGAGGACTTCAGTTACTGTACTGTGTCTAGTGTAGAGGACTTCAGTTACTGTACTGTATCTAGTGTAGAGGACTTCAGTTACTGTACTGTATCTAGTGTAGAGGACTTCAGTTACTGTACTGTATCTAGTGTAGAGGACTTCAGTTACTGTACTGTATCTAGTGTAGAGGACTTCAGTTAGTGTACTGTGTCTAGTGTAGAGGACTTCAGTTACTGTACTGTATCTAGTGTAGAGGACTTCAGTTACTGTACTGTATCTAGTGTAGAGGACTTCAGTTACTGTACTGTATCTAGTGTAGAGGAATTCAGTTACTGTACTGTGTCTAGTGTAGAGGACTTCAGTTAGTGTACTGTATCTAGTGTAGAGGACTTCAGTTAGTGTACTGTATCTAGTGTAGAGGACTTCAGTTACTGTACTGTATCCAGTGCAGAGGACTTCAGTTAGTGTACTGTATCTAGTGTAGAGGACTTCAGTTAGTGTACTGTATCTAGTGTAGAGTACTTCAGTTAGTGTACTGTATCTAGTTTAGAGGACTTCAGTTACTGTACTGTATCTAGTGTAGAGGACTTCAGTTAGTGTACTGTATCTAGTGTAGAGGACTTCAGTTACTGTACTGTATCCAGTGCAGAGGACATCAGTTAGTGTACTGTATCTAGTGTAGAGGACTTCAGTTAGTGTACTGTATCTAGTGTAGAGGACTTCAGTTAGTGTACTTTATCTAGTTTAGAGGACTTCAGTTAGTGTACTGTATCTAGTGTAGAGGACTTCAGTTAGTGTACTGTATCTAGTGTAGAGGACTTCAGTTACTGTACTGTATCTAGTGTAGAGGACTTCAGTTACTGTACTGTATCTAGTTTAGAGGACTTCAGTTAGTGTACTGTATCTAGTGTAGAGGACTTCAGTTATTGTACTGTATCTAGTGTAGAGGACTTCAGTTAGTGTACTGTATCTAGTGTAGAGGACTTCAGTTACTGTACTGTATCTAGTGTAGAGGACTTCATTTATTGTACTGTATCTAGTGTAGAGGACTTCAGTTACTGTACTGTATATAGTGTAGAGGACTTCAGTTACTGTACTGTGTCTAGTGTAGAGGACTTCAGTTACTGTACTGTATCTAGTGTAGAGGACTTCAGTTACTGTACTGTATCTAGTGTAGAGGACTTCAGTTACTGTACTGTATCTAGTGTAGAGGACTTCAGTTACTGTACTGTGTCTAGTGTAGAGGACTTCAGTTACTGTACTGTATCTAGTGTAGAGGACTTCAGTTACTGTACTGTATCTAGTGTAGAGGACTTCAGTTACTGTACTGTATCTAGTGTAGAGGACTTCAGTTACTGTACTGTATCTAGTGTAGAGGACTTCAGTTAGTGTACTGTGTCTAGTGTAGAGGACTTCAGTTACTGTACTGTATCTAGTGTAGAGGACTTCAGTTACTGTACTGTATCTAGTGTAGAGGACTTCAGTTACTGTACTGTATCTAGTGTAGAGGACTTCAGTTAGTGTACTGTGTCTAGTGTAGAGGACTTCAGTTACTGTACTGTATCTAGTGTAGAGGACTTCAGTTACTGTACTGTATCTAGTGTAGAGGACTTCAGTTAGTGTACTGTTACTAGTGTAGAGGACTTCAGTTAGTGTACTGTATCTAGTGTAGAGGACTTCAGTTACTGTACTGTGTCTAGTGTAGAGGACTTCAGTTACTGTACTGTATCTAGTGTAGAGGACTTCAGTTACTGTACTGTATCTAGTGTAGAGGACTTCAGTTAGTGTACTGTATCTAGTTTAGAGGACTTCAGTTAGTGTACTGTATCTAGTGTAGAGGACTTCAGTTACTGTACTGTATCTAGTGCAGAGGACTTCAGTTAGTGTACTGTATCTAGTGTAGAGGACTTCAGTTAGTGTACTGTATCTAGTATAGAGGACTTCAGTTAGTGTACTGTATCTAGTGCAGAGGACTTCAGTTACTGTACTGTATCTAGTGTAGAGGACTTCAGTTATTGTACTGTATCTAGTGTAGAGGACTTCAGTTAGTGTACTGTATCTAGTGTAGAGGACTTCAGTTACTGTACTGTATCTAGTGTAGAGGACTTCAGTTATTGTACTGTATCTAGTGTAGAGGACTTCAGTTACTGTACTGTATATAGTGTAGAGGACTTCAGTTACTGTACTGTGTCTAGTGTAGAGGACTTCAGTTACTGTACTGTATCTAGTGTAGAGGACTTCAGTTATTGTACTGTATCTAGTGTAGAGGACTTCAGTTACTGTACTGTATATAGTGTAGAGGACTTCAGTTACTGTACTGTGTCTAGTGTAGAGGACTTCAGTTACTGTACTGTATCTAGTGTAGAGGACTTCAGTTACTGTACTGTATCTAGTGTAGAGGACTTCAGTTACTGTACTGTATCTAGTGTAGAGGACTTCAGTTACTGTACTGTGTCTAGTGTAGAGGACTTCAGTTACTGTACTGTATCTAGTGTAGAGGACTTCAGTTACTGTACTGTATCTAGTGTAGAGGACTTCAGTTACTGTACTGTATCTAGTGTAGAGGACTTCAGTTACTGTACTGTATCTAGTGTAGAGGACTTCAGTTAGTGTACTGTGTCTAGTGTAGAGGACTTCAGTTACTGTACTGTATCTAGTGTAGAGGACTTCAGTTACTGTACTGTATCTAGTGTAGAGGACTTCAGTTACTGTACTGTATCTAGTGTAGAGGACTTCAGTTACTGTACTGTGTCTAGTGTAGAGGACTTCAGTTACTGTACTGTATCTAGTGTAGAGGACTTCAGTTACTGTACTGTATCTAGTGTAGAGGACTTCAGTTACTGTACTGTATCTAGTGTAGAGGACTTCAGTTACTGTACTGTATCTAGTGTAGAGGACTTCAGTTAGTGTACTGTGTCTAGTGTAGAGGACTTCAGTTACTGTACTGTATCTAGTGTAGAGGACTTCAGTTACTGTACTGTATCTAGTGTAGAGGACTTCAGTTACTGTACTGTATCTAGTGTAGAGGACTTCAGTTAGTGTACTGTGTCTAGTGTAGAGGACTTCAGTTACTGTACTGTATCTAGTGTAGAGGACTTCAGTTACTGTACTGTATCTAGTGTAGAGGACTTCAGTTACTGTACTGTATCTAGTGTAGAGGACTTCAGTTAGTGTACTGTGTCTAGTGTAGAGGACTTCAGTTACTGTACTGTATCTAGTGTAGAGGACTTCAGTTACTGTACTGTATCTAGTGTAGAGGACTTCAGTTACTGTACTGTATCTAGTGTAGAGGACTTCAGTTACTGTACTGTGTCTAGTGTAGAGGACTTCAGTTACTGTACTGTATCTAGTGTAGAGGACTTCAGTTACTGTACTGTATCTAGTGTAGAGGACTTCAGTTACTGTACTGTATCTAGTGTAGAGGACTTCAGTTACTGTACTGTATCTAGTGTAGAGGACTTCAGTTAGTGTACTGTGTCTAGTGTAGAGGACTTCAGTTACTGTACTGTATCTAGTGTAGAGGACTTCAGTTACTGTACTGTATCTAGTGTAGAGGACTTCAGTTACTGTACTGTATCTAGTGTAGAGGACTTCAGTTAGTGTACTGTGTCTAGTGTAGAGGACTTCAGTTACTGTACTGTATCTAGTGTAGAGGACTTCAGTTAGTGTACTGTGTCTAGTGTAGAGGACTTCAGTTACTGTACTGTATCTAGTGTAGAGGACTTCAGTTACTGTACTGTATCTAGTGTAGAGGACTTCAGTTACTGTACTGTATCTAGTGTAGAGGACTTCAGTTAGTGTACTGTGTCTAGTGTAGAGGACTTCAGTTACTGTACTGTATCTAGTGTAGAGGACTTCAGTTACTGTACTGTATCTAGTGTAGAGGACTTCAGTTACTGTACTGTATCTAGTGTAGAGGACTTCAGTTAGTGTACTGTGTCTAGTGTAGAGGACTTCAGTTACTGTACTGTATCTAGTGTAGAGGACTTCAGTTACTGTACTGTATCTAGTGTAGAGGACTTCAGTTACTGTACTGTATCTAGTGTAGAGGACTTCAGTTACTGTACTGTGTCTAGTGTAGAGGACTTCAGTTACTGTACTGTATCTAGTGTAGAGGACTTCAGTTACTGTACTGTATCTAGTGTAGAGGACTTCAGTTACTGTACTGTATCTAGTGTAGAGGACTTCAGTTACTGTACTGTATCTAGTGTAGAGGACTTCAGTTAGTGTACTGTGTCTAGTGTAGAGGACTTCAGTTACTGTACTGTATCTAGTGTAGAGGACTTCAGTTACTGTACTGTATCTAGTGTAGAGGACTTCAGTTACTGTACTGTATCTAGTGTAGAGGACTTCAGTTAGTGTACTGTGTCTAGTGTAGAGGACTTCAGTTACTGTACTGTATCTAGTGTAGAGGACTTCAGTTACTGTACTGTATCTAGTGTAGAGGACTTCAGTTAGTGTACTGTTACTAGTGTAGAGGACTTCAGTTAGTGTACTGTATCTAGTGTAGAGGACTTCAGTTACTGTACTGTGTCTAGTGTAGAGGACTTCAGTTACTGTACTGTATCTAGTGTAGAGGACTTCAGTTACTGTACTGTATCTAGTGTAGAGGACTTCAGTTAGTGTACTGTATCTAGTTTAGAGGACTTCAGTTAGTGTACTGTATCTAGTGTAGAGGACTTCAGTTACTGTACTGTATCTAGTGCAGAGGACTTCAGTTAGTGTACTGTATCTAGTGTAGAGGACTTCAGTTAGTGTACTGTATCTAGTATAGAGGACTTCAGTTAGTGTACTGTATCTAGTGCAGAGGACTTCAGTTACTGTACTGTATCTAGTGTAGAGGACTTCAGTTATTGTACTGTATCTAGTGTAGAGGACTTCAGTTAGTGTACTGTATCTAGTGTAGAGGACTTCAGTTACTGTACTGTATCTAGTGTAGAGGACTTCAGTTATTGTACTGTATCTAGTGTAGAGGACTTCAGTTACTGTACTGTATATAGTGTAGAGGACTTCAGTTACTGTACTGTGTCTAGTGTAGAGGACTTCAGTTACTGTACTGTATCTAGTGTAGAGGACTTCAGTTATTGTACTGTATCTAGTGTAGAGGACTTCAGTTACTGTACTGTATATAGTGTAGAGGACTTCAGTTACTGTACTGTGTCTAGTGTAGAGGACTTCAGTTACTGTACTGTAACT
This sequence comes from Coregonus lavaretus, assembly GCF_964263955.1. Taxonomy (NCBI): domain Eukaryota; kingdom Metazoa; phylum Chordata; class Actinopteri; order Salmoniformes; family Salmonidae; genus Coregonus; species Coregonus lavaretus. The sequence continues at coordinate 111,641 of NW_028159333.1, read as the reverse complement.
AGTGTAGAGGACTTCAGTTACTGTACTGTATCTAGTGTAGAGGACTTCAGTTACTGTACTGTATCTAGTGTAGAGGACTTTAGTTACTGTACTGTGTCTAGTGTAGAGGACTTCAGTTACTGTACTGTATCTAGTGTAGAGGACTTCAGTTACTGTACTGTATCTAGTGTAGAGGACTTCAGTTACTGTACTGTATCTAGTGTAGAGGACTTCAGTTACTGTACTGTATCTAGTGTAGAGGACTTCAGTTAGTGTACTGTGTCTAGTGTAGAGGACTTCAGTTACTGTACTGTATCTAGTGTAGAGGACTTCAGTTACTGTACTGTATCTAGTGTAGAGGACTTCAGTTAGTGTACTGTTACTAGTGTAGAGGACTTCAGTTAGTGTACTGTATCTAGTGTAGAGGACTTCAGTTACTGTACTGTGTCTAGTGTAGAGGACTTCAGTTACTGTACTGTATCTAGTGTAGAGGACTTCAGTTACTGTACTGTATCTAGTGTAGAGGACTTCAGTTAGTGTACTGTATCTAGTTTAGAGGACTTCAGTTAGTGTACTGTATCTAGTGTAGAGGACTTCAGTTACTGTAGTGTATCTAGTGCAGAGGACTTCAGTTAGTGTACTGTATCTAGTGTAGAGGACTTCAGTTAGTGTACTGTATCTAGTATAGAGGACTTCAGTTAGTGTACTGTATCTAGTGCAGAGGACTTCAGTTACTGTACTGTATCTAGTGTAGAGGACTTCAGTTAGTGTACTGTATCTAGTGTAGAGGACTTCAGTTAGTGTACTGTATCTAGTGTAGAGGACTTCAGTTAGTGTACTGTGTCTAGTGTAGAGGACTTCAGTTACTGTACTGTATCTAGAGTAGAGGACTTCAGTTACTGTACTGTATCTATTGCAGATGACTTCAGTTACTGTACTGTATCTAGTGTAGAGGACTTCAGTTAGTGTACTGTATCTAGTGTAGAGGTCTTCAGTTAGTGTACTGTATCTAGTGTAGAGGACTTCAGTTAGTGTACTGTATCTAGTGTAGAGGACTTCAGTTACTGTACTGTATCTAGTGTAGAGGACTTCAGTTAGTGTACTTTATCTAGTGTAGAGGACTTCAGTTAGTGTACTGTATCTAGTGTAGAGGACTTCAGTTACTGTACTGTATCTAGTGTAGAGGACTTCAGTTACTGTACTGTATTCATGTAGAGGACTTCAGTTACTGTACTGTATCTAGTGTAGAGGACTTCAGTTAATGTACTGTGTCTAGTTTAGAGGAATTCAGTTACTGTACTGTATCTAGTGTAGAGGACTTCAGTTACTGTACTGTATCTAGTGTAGAGGACTTCCGTTACTGTACTGTGTCTAGTTTAGAAGACTTCAGTTAATGTACTGTATCTAGTGTAGAGGACTTCAGTTACTGTACTGTATCTAGTGTAGAGGACTTCAGTTACTGTACTGTATCTAGTGTAGAGGAATTCAGTTACTGTACTGTGTCTAGTGTAGAGGACTTCAGTTAGTGTACTGTATCTAGTGTAGAGGACTTCAGTTAGTGTACTGTATCTAGTGTAGAGGACTTCAGTTACTGTACTGTATCCAGTGCAGAGGACTTCAGTTAGTGTACTGTATCTAGTGTAGAGGACTTCAGTTAGTGTACTGTATCTAGTGTAGAGTACTTCAGTTAGTGTACTGTATCTAGTTTAGAGGACTTCAGTTACTGTACTGTATCTAGTGTAGAGGACTTCAGTTAGTGTACTGTATCTAGTGTAGAGGACTTCAGTTACTGTACTGTATCCAGTGCAGAGGACATCAGTTAGTGTACTGTATCTAGTGTAGAGGACTTCAGTTAGTGTACTGTATCTAGTGTAGAGGACTTCAGTTAGTGTACTTTATCTAGTTTAGAGGACTTCAGTTAGTGTACTGTATCTAGTGTAGAGGACTTCAGTTAGTGTACTGTATCTAGTGTAGAGGACTTCAGTTACTGTACTGTATCTAGTGTAGAGGACTTCAGTTAGTGTACTGTATCTAGTGTAGAGGACTTCAGTTACTGTACTGTATCTAGTGTAGAGGACTTCAGTTACTGTACTGTATCTAGTGTAGAGGACTTCAGTTACTGTACTGTATCTAGTTTAGAGGACTTCAGTTAGTGTACTGTATCTAGTGTAGAGGACTTCAGTTATTGTACTGTATCTAGTGTAGAGGACTTCAGTTAGTGTACTGTATCTAGTGTAGAGGACTTCAGTTACTGTACTGTATCTAGTGTAGAGGACTTCAGTTATTGTACTGTATCTAGTGTAGAGGACTTCAGTTACTGTACTGTATATAGTGTAGAGGACTTCAGTTACTGTACTGTGTCTAGTGTAGAGGACTTCAGTTACTGTACTGTATCTAGTGTAGAGGACTTCAGTTACTGTACTGTATCTAGTGTAGAGGACTTCAGTTACTGTACTGTATCTAGTGTAGAGGACTTCAGTTACTGTACTGTGTCTAGTGTAGAGGACTTCAGTTACTGTACTGTATCTAGTGTAGAGGACTTCAGTTACTGTACTGTATCTAGTGTAGAGGACTTCAGTTACTGTACTGTATCTAGTGTAGAGGACTTCAGTTACTGTACTGTATCTAGTGTAGAGGACTTCAGTTAGTGTACTGTGTCTAGTGTAGAGGACTTCAGTTACTGTACTGTATCTAGTGTAGAGGACTTCAGTTACTGTACTGTATCTAGTGTAGAGGACTTCAGTTACTGTACTGTATCTAGTGTAGAGGAATTCAGTTACTGTACTGTGTCTAGTGTAGAGGACTTCAGTTAGTGTACTGTATCTAGTGTAGAGGACTTCAGTTAGTGTACTGTATCTAGTGTAGAGGACTTCAGTTACTGTACTGTATCCAGTGCAGAGGACTTCAGTTAGTGTACTGTATCTAGTGTAGAGGACTTCAGTTAGTGTACTGTATCTAGTGTAGAGTACTTCAGTTAGTGTACTGTATCTAGTTTAGAGGACTTCAGTTACTGTACTGTATCTAGTGTAGAGGACTTCAGTTAGTGTACTGTATCTAGTGTAGAGGACTTCAGTTACTGTACTGTATCCAGTGCAGAGGACATCAGTTAGTGTACTGTATCTAGTGTAGAGGCCTTCAGTTAGTGTACTGTATCTAGTGTAGAGGACTTCAGTTAGTGTACTTTATCTAGTTTAGAGGACTTCAGTTAGTGTACTGTATCTAGTGTAGAGGACTTCAGTTAGTGTACTGTATCTAGTGTAGAGGACTTCAGTTACTGTACTGTATCTAGTGTAGAGGACTTCAGTTAGTGTACTGTATCTAGTGTAGAGGACTTCAGTTACTGTACTGTATCTAGTGTAGAGGACTTCAGTTACTGTACTGTATCTAGTGTAGAGGACTTCAGTTACTGTACTGTATCTAGTTTAGAGGACTTCAGTTAGTGTACTGTATCTAGTGTAGAGGACTTCAGTTATTGTACTGTATCTAGTGTAGAGGACTTCAGTTAGTGTACTGTATCTAGTGTAGAGGACTTCAGTTACTGTACTGTATCTAGTGTAGAGGACTTCAGTTATTGTACTGTATCTAGTGTAGAGGACTTCAGTTACTGTACTGTATATAGTGTAGAGGACTTCAGTTACTGTACTGTGTCTAGTGTAGAGGACTTCAGTTACTGTACTGTATCTAGTGTAGAGGACTTCAGTTACTGTACTGTATCTAGTGTAGAGGACTTCAGTTACTGTACTGTATCTAGTGTAGAGGACTTCAGTTACTGTACTGTGTCTAGTGTAGAGGACTTCAGTTACTGTACTGTATCTAGTGTAGAGGACTTCAGTTACTGTACTGTATCTAGTGTAGAGGACTTCAGTTACTGTACTGTATCTAGTGTAGAGGACTTCAGTTACTGTACTGTATCTAGTGTAGAGGACTTCAGTTAGTGTACTGTGTCTAGTGTAGAGGACTTCAGTTACTGTACTGTATCTAGTGTAGAGGACTTCAGTTACTGTACTGTGTCTAGTGTAGAGGACTTCAGTTACTGTACTGTATCTAGTGTAGAGGACTTCAGTTACTGTACTGTATCTAGTGTAGAGGACTTCAGTTAGTGTACTGTTACTAGTGTAGAGGACTTCAGTTAGTGTACTGTATCTAGTGTAGAGGACTTCAGTTACTGTACTGTGTCTAGTGTAGAGGACTTCAGTTACTGTACTGTATCTAGTGTAGAGGACTTCAGTTACTGTACTGTATCTAGTGTAGAGGACTTCAGTTAGTGTACTGTATCTAGTTTAGAGGACTTCAGTTAGTGTACTGTATCTAGTGTAGAGGACTTCAGTTACTGTACTGTATCTAGTGCAGAGGACTTCAGTTAGTGTACTGTATCTAGTGTAGAGGACTTCAGTTAGTGTACTGTATCTAGTATAGAGGACTTCAGTTAGTGTACTGTATCTAGTGCAGAGGACTTCAGTTACTGTACTGTATCTAGTGTAGAGGACTTCAGTTATTGTACTGTATCTAGTGTAGAGGACTTCAGTTAGTGTACTGTATCTAGTGTAGAGGACTTCAGTTACTGTACTGTATCTAGTGTAGAGGACTTCAGTTATTGTACTGTATCTAGTGTAGAGGACTTCAGTTACTGTACTGTATATAGTGTAGAGGACTTCAGTTACTGTACTGTGTCTAGTGTAGAGGACTTCAGTTACTGTACTGTATCTAGTGTAGAGGACTTCAGTTATTGTACTGTATCTAGTGTAGAGGACTTCAGTTACTGTACTGTATATAGTGTAGAGGACTTCAGTTACTGTACTGTGTCTAGTGTAGAGGACTTCAGTTACTGTACTGTATCTAGTGTAGAGGACTTCAGTTACTGTACTGTATCTAGTGTAGAGGACTTCAGTTACTGTACTGTATCTAGTGTAGAGGACTTCAGTTACTGTACTGTGTCTAGTGTAGAGGACTTCAGTTACTGTACTGTATCTAGTGTAGAGGACTTCAGTTACTGTACTGTATCTAGTGTAGAGGACTTCAGTTACTGTACTGTATCTAGTGTAGAGGACTTCAGTTACTGTACTGTATCTAGTGTAGAGGATTTCAGTTAGTGTACTGTGTCTAGTGGAGAGGACTTCAATTACTGTACTGTATCTAGTGTAGAGGACTTCAGTTACTGTACTGTATCTAGTGTAGAGGACTTCAGTTACTGTACTGTATCTTTTGTAGAGGACTTCAGTTACTGTACTGTGTCTAGTGTAGAGGACTTCAGTTACTGTACTGTATCTAGTGTAGAGGACTTCAGTTACTGTACTGTATCTAGTGTAGAGGACTTCAGTTACTGTACTGTATCTAGTGTAGAGGACTTCAGTTACTGTACTGTATCTAGTGTAGAGGACTTCAGTTAGTGTACTGTGTCTAGTGTAGAGGACTTCAGTTACTGTACTGTATCTAGTGTAGAGGACTTCAGTTACTGTACTGTATCTAGTGTAGAGGACTTCAGTTACTGTACTGTATCTAGTGTAGAGGACTTCAGTTAGTGTACTGTGTCTAGTGTAGAGGACTTCAGTTACTGTACTGTATCTAGTGTAGAGGACTTCAGTTACTGTACTGTATCTAGTGTAGAGGACTTCAGTTACTGTACTGTATCTAGTGTAGAGGACTTCAGTTAGTGTACTGTGTCTAGTGTAGAGGACTTCAGTTACTGTACTGTATCTAGTGTAGAGGACTTCAGATACTGTACTGTATCTAGTGTAGAGGACTTCAGTTACTGTACTGTATCTAGTGTAGAGGACTTCAGTTACTGTACTGTGTCTAGTGTAGAGGACTTCAGTTACTGTACTGTATCTAGTGTAGAGGACTTCAGTTACTGTACTGTATCTAGTTTAGAGGACTTCAGTTAGTGTACTGTATCTAGTGTAGAGGACTTCAGTTACTGTACTGTATCTAGTGTAGAGGACTTCAGTTAGTGTACTGTGTCTAGTGTAGAGGACTTCAGTTACTGTACTGTATCTAGTGTAGAGGACTTCAGTTACTGTACTGTATCTAGTGTAGAGGACTTCAGTTACTGTACTGTATCTAGTGTAGAGGACTTCAGTTAGTGTACTGTGTCTAGTGTAGAGGACTTCAGTTACTGTACTGTATCTAGTGTAGAGGACTTCAGTTAGTGTACTGTGTCTAGTGTAGAGGACTTCAGTTACTGTACTGTATCTAGTGTAGAGGACTTCAGTTACTGTACTGTATCTAGTGTAGAGGACTTCAGTTACTGTACTGTATCTAGTGTAGAGGACTTCAGTTAGTGTACTGTGTCTAGTGTAGAGGACTTCAGTTACTGTACTGTATCTAGTGTAGAGGACTTCAGTTACTGTACTGTATCTAGTGTAGAGGACTTCAGTTACTGTACTGTATCTAGTGTAGAGGACTTCAGTTAGTGTACTGTGTCTAGTGTAGAGGACTTCAGTTACTGTACTGTATCTAGTGTAGAGGACTTCAGTTACTGTACTGTATCTAGTGTAGAGGACTTCAGTTACTGTACTGTATCTAGTGTAGAGGACTTCAGTTACTGTACTGTGTCTAGTGTAGAGGACTTCAGTTACTGTACTGTATCTAGTGTAGAGGACTTCAGTTACTGTACTGTATCTAGTGTAGAGGACTTCAGTTACTGTACTGTATCTAGTGTAGAGGACTTCAGTTACTGTACTGTATCTAGTGTAGAGGACTTCAGTTAGTGTACTGTGTCTAGTGTAGAGGACTTCAGTTACTGTACTGTATCTAGTGTAGAGGACTTCAGTTACTGTACTGTATCTAGTGTAGAGGACTTCAGTTACTGTACTGTATCTAGTGTAGAGGACTTCAGTTAGTGTACTGTGTCTAGTGTAGAGGACTTCAGTTACTGTACTGTATCTAGTGTAGAGGACTTCAGTTACTGTACTGTATCTAGTGTAGAGGACTTCAGTTAGTGTACTGTTACTAGTGTAGAGGACTTCAGTTAGTGTACTGTATCTAGTGTAGAGGACTTCAGTTACTGTACAGTGTCTAGTGTAGAGGACTTCAGTTACTGTACTGTATCTAGTGTAGAGGACTTCAGTTACTGTACTGTATCTAGTGTAGAGGACTTCAGTTAGTGTACTGTATCTAGTTTAGAGGACTTCAGTTAGTGTACTGTATCTAGTGTAGAGGACTTCAGTTACTGTACTGTATCTAGTGCAGAGGACTTCAGTTAGTGTACTGTATCTAGTGTAGAGGACTTCAGTTAGTGTACTGTATCTAGTATAGAGGACTTCAGTTAGTGTACTGTATCTAGTGCAGAGGACTTCAGTTACTGTACTGTATCTAGTGTAGAGGACTTCAGTTATTGTACTGTATCTAGTGTAGAGGACTTCAGTTAGTGTACTGTATCTAGTGTAGAGGACTTCAGTTACTGTACTGTATCTAGTGTAGAGGACTTCAGTTATTGTACTGTATCTAGTGTAGAGGACTTCAGTTACTGTACTGTATATAGTGTAGAGGACTTCAGTTACTGTACTGTGTCTAGTGTAGAGGACTTCAGTTACTGTACTGTATCTAGTGTAGAGGACTTCAGTTATTGTACTGTATCTAGTGTAGAGGACTTCAGTTACTGTACTGTATATAGTGTAGAGGACTTCAGTTACTGTACTGTGTCTAGTGTAGAGGACTTCAGTTACTGTACTGTATCTAGTGTAGAGGACTTCAGTTACTGTACTGTATCTAGTGTAGAGGACTTCAGTTACTGTACTGTATCTAGTGTAGAGGACTTCAGTTACTGTACTGTGTCTAGTGTAGAGGACTTCAGTTACTGTACTGTATCTAGTGTAGAGGACTTCAGTTACTGTACTGTATCTAGTGTAGAGGACTTCAGTTACTGTACTGTATCTAGTGTAGAGGACTTCAGTTACTGTACTGTATCTAGTGTAGAGGACTTCAGTTAGTGTACTGTGTCTAGTGTAGAGGACTTCAGTTACTGTACTGTATCTAGTGTAGAGGACTTCAGTTACTGTACTGTATCTAGTGTAGAGGACTTCAGTTAGTGTACTGTTACTAGTGTAGAGGACTTCAGTTAGTGTACTGTATCTAGTGTAGAGGACTTCAGTTACTGTACTGTGTCTAGTGTAGAGGACTTCAGTTACTGTACTGTATCTAGTGTAGAGGACTTCAGTTACTGTACTGTATCTAGTGTAGAGGACTTCAGTTAGTGTACTGTATCTAGTTTAGAGGACTTCAGTTAGTGTACTGTATCTAGTGTAGAGGACTTCAGTTACTGTAGTGTATCTAGTGCAGAGGACTTCAGTTAGTGTACTGTATCTAGTGTAGAGGACTTCAGTTAGTGTACTGTATCTAGTATAGAGGACTTCAGTTAGTGTACTGTATCTAGTGCAGAGGACTTCAGTTACTGTACTGTATCTAGTGTAGAGGACTTCAGTTAGTGTACTGTATCTAGTGTAGAGGACTTCAGTTAGTGTACTGTATCTAGTGTAGAGGACTTCAGTTAGTGTACTGTGTCTAGTGTAGAGGACTTCAGTTACTGTACTGTATCTAGAGTAGAGGACTTCAGTTACTGTACTGTATCTAGTGCAGATGACTTCAGTTACTGTACTGTATCTAGTGTAGAGGACTTCAGTTAGTGTACTGTATCTAGTGTAGAGGTCTTCAGTTAGTGTACTGTATCTAGTGTAGAGGACTTCAGTTAGTGTACAGTATCTAGTGTAGAGGACTTCAGTTACTGTACTGTATCTAGTGTAGAGGACTTCAGTTAGTGTACTTTATCTAGTGTAGAGGACTTCAGTTAGTGTACTGTATCTAGTGTAGAGGACTTCAGTTACTGTACTGTATCTAGTGTAGAGGACTTCAGTTACTGTACTGTATTCATGTAGAGGACTTCAGTTACTGTACTGTATCTAGTGTAGAGGACTTCAGTTACTGTACTGTGTCTAGTGTAGAGGAATTCAGTTACTGTACTGTATCTAGTGTAGAGGACTTCAGTTACTGTACTGTATCTAGTGTAGAGGACTTCCGTTACTGTACTGTGTCTAGTTTAGAAGACTTCAGTTAATGTACTGTATCTAGTGTAGAGGACTTCAGTTACTGTACTGTATCTAGTGTAGAGGACTTCAGTTACTGTACTGTATCTAGTGTAGAGGAATTCAGTTACTGTACTGTGTCTAGTGTAGAGGACTTCAGTTAGTGTACTGTATCTAGTGTAGAGGACTTCAGTTAGTGTACTGTATCTAGTGTAGAGGACTTCAGTTACTGTACTGTATCCAGTGCAGAGGACTTCAGTTAGTGTACTGTATCTAGTGTAGAGGACTTCAGTTAGTGTACTGTATCTAGTGTAGAGTACTTCAGTTAGTGTACTGTATCTAGATTAGAGGACTTCAGTTACTGTACTGTATCTAGTGTAGAGGACTTCAGTTAGTGTACTGTATCTAGTGTAGAGGACTTCAGTTACTGTACTGTATCCAGTGCAGAGGACATCAGTTAGTGTACTGTATCTAGTGTAGAGGACTTCAGTTAGTGTACTGTATCTAGTGTAGAGGACTTCAGTTAGTGTACTTTATCTAGTTTAGAGGACTTCAGTTAGTGTACTGTATCTAGTGTAGAGGACTTCAGTTAGTGTACTGTATCTAGTGTAGAGGACTTCAGTTACTGTACTGTATCTAGTGTAGAGGACTTCAGTTAGTGTACTGTATCTAGTGTAGAGGACTTCAGTTACTGTACTGTATCTAGTGTAGAGGACTTCAGTTACTGTACTGTATCTAGTGTAGGGGACTTCAGTTACTGTACTGTATCTAGTTTAGAGGACTTCAGTTAGTGTACTGTATCTAGTGTAGAGGACTTCAGTTATTGTACTGTATCTAGTGTAGAGGACTTCAGTTAGTGTACTGTATCTAGTGTAGATGACTTCAGTTACTGTACTGTATCTAGTGTAGAGGACTTCAGTTATTGTACTGTATCTAGTGTAGAGGACTTCAGTTACTGTACTGTATATAGTGTAGAGGACTTCAGTTACTGTACTGTGTCTAGTGTAGAGGACTTCAGTTACTGTACTGTATCTAGTGTAGAGGACTTCAGTTACTGTACTGTATCTAGTGTAGAGGACTTCAGTTACTGTACTGTATCTAGTGTAGAGGACTTCAGTTACTGTACTGTGTCTAGTGTAGAGGACTTCAGTTACTGTACTGTATCTAGTGTAGAGGACTTCAGTTACTGTACTGTATCTAGTGTAGAGGACTTCAGTTACTGTACTGTATCTAGTGTAGAGGACTTCAGTTACTGTACTGTATCTAGTGTAGAGGACTTCAGTTAGTGTACTGTGTCTAGTGTAGAGGACTTCAGTTACTGTACTGTATCTAGTGTAGAGGACTTCAGTTACTGTACTGTATCTAGTGTAGAGGACTTCAGTTACTGTACTGTATCTAGTGTAGAGGACTTCAGTTAGTGTACTGTGTCTAGTGTAGAGGACTTCAGTTACTGTACTGTATCTAGTGTAGAGGACTTCAGTTACTGTACTGTATCTAGTGTAGAGGACTTCAGTTAGTGTACTGTTACTAGTGTAGAGGACTTCAGTTAGTGTACTGTATCTAGTGTAGAGGACTTCAGTTACTGTACTGTGTCTAGTGTAGAGGACTTCAGTTACTGTACTGTATCTAGTGTAGAGGACTTCAGTTACTGTACTGTATCTAGTGTAGAGGACTTCAGTTAGTGTACTGTATCTAGTTTAGAGGACTTCAGTTAGTGTACTGTATCTAGTGTAGAGGACTTCAGTTACTGTACTGTATCTAGTGCAGAGGACTTCAGTTAGTGTACTGTATCTAGTGTAGAGGACTTCAGTTAGTGTACTGTATCTAGTATAGAGGACTTCAGTTAGTGTACTGTATCTAGTGCAGAGGACTTCAGTTACTGTACTGTATCTAGTGTAGAGGACTTCAGTTATTGTACTGTATCTAGTGTAGAGGACTTCAGTTAGTGTACTGTATCTAGTGTAGAGGACTTCAGTTACTGTACTGTATCTAGTGTAGAGGACTTCAGTTATTGTACTGTATCTAGTGTAGAGGACTTCAGTTACTGTACTGTATATAGTGTAGAGGACTTCAGTTACTGTACTGTGTCTAGTGTAGAGGACTTCAGTTACTGTACTGTATCTAGTGTAGAGGACTTCAGTTATTGTACTGTATCTAGTGTAGAGGACTTCAGTTACTGTACTGTATATAGTGTAGAGGACTTCAGTTACTGTACTGTGTCTAGTGTAGAGGACTTCAGTTACTGTACTGTATCTAGTGTAGAGGACTTCAGTTACTGTACTGTATCTAGTGTAGAGGACTTCAGTTACTGTACTGTATCTAGTGTAGAGGACTTCAGTTACTGTACTGTGTCTAGTGTAGAGGACTTCAGTTACTGTACTGTATCTAGTGTAGAGGACTTCAGTTACTGTACTGTATCTAGTGTAGAGGACTTCAGTTACTGTACTGTATCTAGTGTAGAGGACTTCAGTTACTGTACTGTATCTAGTGTAGAGGACTTCAGTTAGTGTACTGTGTCTAGTGTAGAGGACTTCAGTTACTGTACTGTATCTAGTGTAGAGGACTTCAGTTACTGTACTGTATCTAGTGTAGAGGACTTCAGTTACTGTACTGTATCTAGTGTAGAGGACTTCAGTTACTGTACTGTGTCTAGTGTAGAGGACTTCAGTTAGTGTACTGTATCTAGTGTAGAGGACTTCAGTTACTGTACTGTATCTAGTGTAGAGGACTTCAGTTACTGTACTGTATCTAGTGTAGAGGACTTCAGTTACTGTACTGTATCTAGTGTAGAGGACTTCAGTTAGTGTACTGTGTCTAGTGTAGAGGACTTCAGTTACTGTACTGTATCTAGTGTAGAGGACTTCAGTTACTGTACTGTATCTAGTGTAGAGGACTTCAGTTACTGTACTGTATCTAGTGTAGAGGACTTCAGTTAGTGTACTGTGTCTAGTGTAGAGGACTTCAGTTACTGTACTGTATCTAGTGTAGAGGACTTCAGTTACTGTACTGTATCTAGTGTAGAGGACTTCAGTTAGTGTACTGTTACTAGTGTAGAGGACTTCAGTTAGTGTACTGTATCTAGTGTAGAGGACTTCAGTTACTGTACTGTGTCTAGTGTAGAGGACTTCAGTTACTGTACTGTATCTAGTGTAGAGGACTTCAGTTACTGTACTGTATCTAGTGTAGAGGACTTCAGTTAGTGTACTGTATCTAGTTTAGAGGACTTCAGTTAGTGTACTGTATCTAGTGTAGAGGACTTCAGTTACTGTACTGTATCTAGTGCAGAGGACTTCAGTTAGTGTACTGTATCTAGTGTAGAGGACTTCAGTTAGTGTACTGTATCTAGTATAGAGGACTTCAGTTAGTGTACTGTATCTAGTGCAGAGGACTTCAGTTACTGTACTGTATCTAGTGTAGAGGACTTCAGTTATTGTACTGTATCTAGTGTAGAGGACTTCAGTTAGTGTACTGTATCTAGTGTAGAGGACTTCAGTTACTGTACTGTATCTAGTGTAGAGGACTTCAGTTATTGTACTGTATCTAGTGTAGAGGACTTCAGTTACTGTACTGTATATAGTGTAGAGGACTTCAGTTACTGTACTGTGTCTAGTGTAGAGGACTTCAGTTACTGTACTGTATCTAGTGTAGAGGACTTCAGTTATTGTACTGTATCTAGTGTAGAGGACTTCAGTTACTGTACTGTATATAGTGTAGAGGACTTCAGTTACTGTACTGTGTCTAGTGTAGAGGACTTCAGTTACTGTACTGTATCTAGTGTAGAGGACTTCAGTTACTGTACTGTATCTAGTGTAGAGGACTTCAGTTACTGTACTGTATCTAGTGTAGAGGACTTCAGTTACTGTACTGTGTCTAGTGTAGAGGACTTCAGTTACTGTACTGTATCTAGTGTAGAGGACTTCAGTTACTGTACTGTATCTAGTGTAGAGGACTTCAGTTACTGTACTGTATCTAGTGTAGAGGACTTCAGTTACTGTACTGTATCTAGTGTAGAGGACTTCAGTTAGTGTACTGTGTCTAGTGTAGAGGACTTCAGTTACTGTACTGTATCTAGTGTAGAGGACTTCAGTTACTGTACTGTATCTAGTGTAGAGGACTTCAGTTAGTGTACTGTTACTAGTGTAGAGGACTTCAGTTAGTGTACTGTATCTAGTGTAGAGGACTTCAGTTACTGTACTGTGTCTAGTGTAGAGGACTTCAGTTACTGTACTGTATCTAGTGTAGAGGACTTCAGTTACTGTACTGTATCTAGTGTAGAGGACTTCAGTTAGTGTACTGTATCTAGTTTAGAGGACTTCAGTTAGTGTACTGTATCTAGTGTAGAGGACTTCAGTTACTGTAGTGTATCTAGTGCAGAGGACTTCAGTTAGTGTACTGTATCTAGTGTAGAGGACTTCAGTTAGTGTACTGTATCTAGTATAGAGGACTTCAGTTAGTGTACTGTATCTAGTGCAGAGGACTTCAGTTACTGTACTGTATCTAGTGTAGAGGACTTCAGTTAGTGTACTGTATCTAGTGTAGAGGACTTCAGTTAGTGTACTGTATCTAGTGTAGAGGACTTCAGTTAGTGTACTGTGTCTAGTGTAGAGGACTTCAGTTACTGTACTGTATCTAGTGTAGAGGACTTCAGTTAGTGTACTGTATCTAGTGTAGAGGACTTCAGTTACTGTACTGTGTCTAGTGTAGAGGACTTCAGTTAGTGTACTGTATCTAGTGTAGAGGACTTCAGTTACTGTACTGTATCTAGTGTAGAGGACTTCAGTTACTGTACTGTATCTAGTGTAGAGGACTTCAGTTACTGTACTGTATCTAGTGTAGAGGACTTCAGTTACTGTACTGTATCTAGTGTAGAGGACTTCAGTTACTGTACTGTGTCTAGTGTAGAGGACTTCAGTTAGTGTACTGTATATAGTGTAGAGGACTTCAGTTATTGTACTGTATCTAGTGTAGAGGGCTTCAGTTACTGTACTGTATCTAGTGTAGAGGACTTCAGTTAGTGTACTGTATCTAGTGCAGAGGACTTCAGTTAGTGTACTGTATCTAGTGTAGAGGACTTCAGTTAGTGTACTGTATCTAGTATAGAGGACTTCAGTTAGTGTACTGTATCTAGTGTAGAGGACTTCAGTTACTGTACTGTATCTAGTGTAGAGGACTTCAGTTACTGTACTGTATCTAGTGTAGAGGACTTCAGTTAGTGTACTGTATCTAGTGCAGAGGACTTCAGTGTAGAGGGACTGGAGGGCTAAGTTAGTAATATGAGGTATTGCCAGGGAAAGTAGGGTATTTGAGGTGAATGTGGAGGATCATGCCAAAAGGAGCTTCATCGAATGATGGGTGCATCCCAAATGGCACCCTATTCAGTTACTGTACTGTATCTAGTGTAGAGGACTTCAGTTACTGTACTGTATCTAGTGTAGAGGACTTCAGTAGTGCACTATATAAGGAATGGGTGCCATTTGGGACAGAACTGATGTCTGATGTCTGGGTTTAGGGACTCTGCTGAATAAGCCAGAACTAAGGAGAATGTTCAGAACAGAATTCTGGCCAGGACTACAGCCATCAGCCCCTGGACTACCTTACCCATAATCCTTTTTGGTAGTGGAGGCCATATTTGAGGTAACCAACCCACATGAATACATACTATACTTTACTATGGTATAAATACTGTAGTATTACTATAGTTTAAAAAACTGCAGCAATTTTGCATACTGTAGTATACTGTTGTTTTTACTATAGTGTTTTTGCAGATTTATTATAGTATCCCTCACACACACACACACACACACACACACACACACACACACACACACACACACACACACACACACACACACACACAGCAGTGACTCTTACTGTACCTTTGACCCACATTGTCCATTGTCTCCTGGCAGACCAGGTGCTCCCTGTGAATGCAGGAGGAGAAGATCAGTGAGATAACGAGGCTGTATACTCACAACACAGCTAGCTACATGTACGTGCAATTTACTGGAATGCATGTTTCTGTAATGATGACAAACACCACATCAGAATAATTACTCACGTCTTTACCCGCTGCTCCATCACTGCCTGGTTCTCCCTGAGAGATAGAAGCAGGGAGAGAGAAGAGGGAAATAGAGAGAAGATTTATTATCAAGACATCCCCATGACATGCACATCTATCCTGTTCTATATCTGTATGTGTTGAAACAATAGGAGTGTGTGTACTGACCTGCATTCCTGGATGGCCGGGGGGTCCGGCTGGTCCAACCATCCCTGGTAGCCCTCTGTCTCCTGCCTGGCCTTTCTCACCCTGTATACCCTAGAGAGAGAGAGGGGGTGGGGGTGGGGGGTGGGGGGGGGGGGGGGGGGGGGGGGGGGTTGGGAAGAGAGAGACAGAGAGAGAGAGAGAGAGAGAGAGAGAGAGAGAGAGAGAGAGAGAGAGAATTTGAAAACAAATCCAATTTTGAAAATACCACAGTGTGCAATCAAAGCAACAATATTTGTGACCTGTTGCCACAAGAAAAGGGCAACCAGTGAAGAACAAACACCACTGTAAATACAACCCATATTTATGTTGATTTATTTTCCCTTTTTTTACATTAACTATTTGCACATCGTTACAACACTGTATATAGACATAATATGACATTGGAAATGTCTTTATTCTTCTTGAACTTGTGTGAGTGTAATATTTACTGTTCACTTTTTATTGTTTATTTCACTTTTGTTTATCCATTTCACTTGCTTTGGCAATGTAAACATATGTTTCCCATGCCAATAAAGCCCCTGGAATTGAATTGAATTGAGAGAAGAGAGAGAGAGGAGAGAGAGAGAGAAAGAGAGAGAGAGGAGAGAGAGAGAAAGAGAGAGAGAGAGAAGAGAGCAAGGAGATAGAGTGCGAGACAGAGAGGAGAGAGAGAGGAACAACAGAGAGAGAGAGAGGAGAGAGAGAGAGGAACAACAGAGAGAGAGAGAGAGAGAGAGAGAGAGAAGAGAGAGAGAGAAACAACAGAGAGACAGTGTGATGAGTAACCTTACCTGAGAAATAACACTGACAGAACACAACGCTAACACTGCAAATAAACCAGTTGATATGTGTTCCTTCTACATTCGAATAAAATAGACGTGTTGATGATGATAATATTTCCTCTCACCACTCCAGCTGGGCCTGCTGGTCCTGGGGGTCCTGCTGCTCCTGCAGTGCCCTACCAATAAAACATACAGCTGTTAGCTACATATACCCATACAAACCTTCTTAACAAACACACTGAATACAACAACACAAACCAAGAGTCATATACAGTCACCTCCTAAATGATTGGCACCCTTGATTAAGATGAGC
Source organism: Coregonus lavaretus (assembly GCF_964263955.1). Lineage (NCBI taxonomy): Eukaryota > Metazoa > Chordata > Actinopteri > Salmoniformes > Salmonidae > Coregonus > Coregonus lavaretus. The sequence continues at coordinate 95,306 of NW_028159333.1, read as the reverse complement.
AAAAAAGACCATAAAATAAATATTGAATGCAAAAAAAAAAGGACAATTATATATTTTTTATACCAATACAATTGGTCAAAATTATTGGCACCCCTGTTTTCAATACATTGTGTACCCTCCCCTTGGTAGGATAACAGCACGGAGCCTTTTTCTATCATGTTTAATGAGATTAGAGAAGACATTGGGAAGGATCTTAGAACCTTCCTCCATATTTCTAGATCCTTAATATCCTTTGGGCTGCGCTTATGGACTGCTCTCTTCAATTCAAACAAAGTGTGGAGACTGAGTTGGCCATTGCAAAATGTTGATTTGGTGGCCAAATAACAATTTCTTTGTGGATTTTGACGTGCGCTTCGGGTCATTGCTGGAAGATCCACTTGCGTCCAATTTTCATTATCATGGCAGAGGCAACCAGGTTTTGGGCTAAAATGTCCTGGTACTTAGTAGAGATCATGACGCCGTTGACCTTAAAAAAGGGCCGCAGGATCAATGGAAGCAAAACAGCCGCATAACATCAAAGATCCACCACCATATTTTAAAGTAGTTATGAGGTTATTTTTTGCAAATGCATCCTTCTTTCGACGCCAAACCCACCGCTGGCTTACTTGTCCAAAGACCTCTATTTTCACCTAATCTGATCATAGCATCCGGTTCCAATCCAAGTGCCAATGCCGTTTAGAAAACTCCAGGCGTTTACATTTGTTGGTTGCTCTCAATAAAGGCTTTTTTCTGGCAACCCTTCCAAAGAGCCTATTTGCATGGAGGTGGCGTCTAATCGTAGATTTGGACACTTGGTGACCCCAATATGTGATCAAATTCTGTAATTCTCCAACTGTGGCCCTTCGATTTTCCTTTGCCTCCTGAACCATCGTTCTCAATGTGCGTGGGGACAAGATACACATGCGTCCTTTTCCAACAAGTGTACCACTGTTCCAGTGGTTTTAAACTTCTTAATAGTGGTAAGAGGTACAATACCAGTGAAAAGTGTTTTAATTTTTTTTTTAATTATTTTCTACATTGTAGAATAATAGTGAAGACATCACAACTATGAAATAACACATATGGAATCATGTAGTAACCATTTTTTTTTTTTAACAAATCAAAATATATTTGAGATTCTTCAAATAGCCACCCTTTGCCTTGATGGCAGCTTTGCACACTCTTGGAATTCTCTCAACCAGCTTCATGAGGAATGCTTTTCCAACAGTATTGAAGGAGTTCCCACATATGCTGAGCACTTTTCCTTCACTCTGCGGTCCAACTCATCCCAAACCATCTCAATTGGGTTGAGGTTGGGTGATTGTGGAGGCCAGGTCATCTGATGCAGCACTCCGTCACTCTCCTTGGTCAAATAGCCCTTACACAGCCTGGAGGTGTGTTTTGGGTCATTGTCCTTTTGATAAACAAATTATAGTCCCACTAAGCCCAAACCAGATGGGATGGCGTATCGCTGCAGAATGCTGTGGTAGCTATGCTGGTTAAGTGTGCCTTGAATTCTAAATAAATCACTGACAGTGTCAACAGCAAAGCACCCCCACACCATAATACCTCCATGCTTCACGGTGGGTACCATACATGCAGAGATCATCCGTTCACCTACTCTGCGTCTCACAAAGACACGGCGGTTGGAACCCAAAATCTCAAATTTGGAATCATTTTCCAGCAGTCCGTCTCCTTCCTCGGATACCGCATTACAACCTCAGGTGTGGAGATGGAGGGAGATCGCATTTCAGCCGTGCGTAATTGACCGACTCCCACCGCGGTGAAGGAGGTGCAGCGCTTTATTGGCTTCGCCAACTGCTATCGGACGTTTATCCGGGGCTCTGGCAAGGCCGCAGCTCCCATTACATCTATGTTGAAGGGTGGGCCGTTCCGGCTCCGCTGGTCTGCTGAGACTGACAGGGCCTTCAGTAACCTGAGGGGTCTATTCACCTCAGCCCGGTACTGGCCCACCCCGATCCATCACTACCGTTCGTAGCGGAGGTGGATGCGTCCGAGGTAGGGATAGGCGTTGTCCTGTCTCAACGCTTGGGCACGCCACCCAAGTTCCGCCCCTGTGCCATCTTCTCTAAGAAGCTCAGCCCGGCGGAGCAGAACTATGACGTTGGTGATCGGGAGCTGTTGGCTGTTGTCCGAGCCCTGACCGTATGGAGGCATTGGTTCGAAGGGGCGAAACACCCTTTCCTCGTCTGGACGGACCACCGTAACCTGGAGTACATCCGGGCAGCGAGGAGGCTGAATCCTCGCCAGGCCAGGTTGGCCCTATTCTTCACCTGGTTTGATTTCACACTATCATACATCCCGGGTACGAAGAACGTGAAGGCAGACGCATTGTCACGGCTGTATGACACAGAGGAGAGGCCCAGAGACAACACCCCCATACTCCCGGCCTCCTGCATTGTGGCGCCGGTAGTATGGGAGATGGACGCAGATATAGAGCAGGCGTTACGCACAGAGCCATCTCCACCGCAGTGTCCAGCTGGGCTGCAGTACATGGCTGCTCTTATCCATGATTGTCTGATCTACTGGGCACACACGTCCCCCTCCTCTGGTCACCCAGGTATCGGTCGTACAGTGCGCTGCCTGACCGGAAGGTACTGGTGGCCTACCTTGGCTAAGGACGTGAGGGTGTATGTCTCCTCCTGCTCGGTGTGCGCCCAGAGTAAGGCACCTAGGCACCTCCCAACGGGTAAGCTTCAACCTTTACCAGTTCCACAACGACCATGGTCTCACCTGAGTGTTGATTTCCTGACTGATCTTCCCCTCTCCCAAGGTAACACCACCATCCTGGTCGTTGTGGATCGCTTTTCCAAGGCCTGCCGCCTCCTTCCTCTGCCCGGTCTCCCCACGGCCCTGCAAACTGCGGAGGCCCTGTTTACACACGTCTTCCAGCTCTACGGGGTACCAGAGGATATAGTGTCTGACCGAGGTCCCCAGTTCACATCCAAGGTCTGGAAGGCGTTCATGGAACGTCTGGAGGTCTCGGTCAGCCTGACCTCTGGTTTCCACCCCGAGTCTATTGGGCAGGTGGAACGGGTAAATCAGGATGTGGGTAGGTTCCTGCGGTTCTACTACCAGGACCGGCCGGGGGAGTGGCCGAATAGGCCCAGAAATCCCTCCGTCACTCTTCCACTAACCTAACGCCATTCCAATCCGAAGCTGCCTCCCCTCCTTGTTCGGGCAGGCTTTGTTGTTCGTCGTCACCGGCCTTCTAGCCACTGCCGCTCCATATCTCATCATTCCACTTGTCAATTACACACACCTGGTTCATATTCCCCTCATTAGTCCATGTATAAGTGTTCCCTCTGCCCCTTTGTCCTTGTGGGTGATTGTTTCATGTGAGATGATTGAGCTACCTGCACTTTGTATTGCCGGGGTATATTTTCCCTGTGTGCCTGTATTTGTTCCAGTGTGCCTGTTTTGCGCAACGGACTGTTGACACTATCCAGCGTAACTGTGTACTACGGAATAAACTCTGTATTCTGTGAGTTACCCCCCTGGCCTGACTCCTTCAAATCACACTCTCACATATTGGTGTGCTTTAGTAGTGCTTTCTTTGCAGCAATTCGAACATGAAGGCCTGATTCACGCAGTCTCCTCTGAACAGTTGATGTTGAGTTGTGTCTGTTACTTTAACTCTGTGAAGCATTTATTTGGGCTGCAATCTGAGGTGCAGTTAATTCTAATGAACTTATCCTCTGTAGCAGAGGTAACTCTGGGTCTTCCTTTCCTGTGGGCTTCCTCATGAGAGACAGTTTCATCATAGCGCTTGATGGTTTTTGCGACTGCACTTGAAGAAACTTTCAACGTTTGTGACATTTTCTGTATTGACTGACCTTCATGTCTTAAAGTCGTTTCTCTTTGCTTATTTGAGCTGTTCTTGCCATAATATGGACTTGGTCTTTTACCAAATAGGGTTATCTTCTGTATACCACTCCTACATTGTCACAACACAACTGATTGGCTCAAACACACTAAGAAATTCCATAAATTAACTTGTCATCAAGGCAAAGGGTGGCTATTTGAAGAATCTCAAATATAAAATATATTTTGATTTGTTTAACACTTTTTTGGTTACTTCATGATTCCTAATGTGTTATTTCATAGTTTTAATGTCTTCACTATTATTCTACAATGTAGCAAATAGTAAAAATAAAGAAAAATCCTTAAACGAGTAGGTGTGTCCAAACTTTTCACTAGTACTGTATATTATTATTTATTAGCATTTTTTTGTACCCATTGTTGTATTTATGAAGGTCAATATTCAATAACCATTCGTCTCTTTTCATTTTCTGAGTTCTTTGTCTTTCCCCATGGTGATGACTCATGTTTTTTACATGTGTGTTACCTCTTTTTTATACCCAAGTGAAACAGGAAGCCATGGAAGGCCACAATACAGTTCCTTAGGCCACAATACTGTTCCTTAAACTGAGATTAACTTTACTGCAGTGGGCTAAATCAGGGTCGCACAGAGTGTTCCTTGGTATTCTTACAAATCTACTTTGAAACAAAAGCATACACCTCACACACATGGTTATGTGCTTAAAAAAAGAAGAAACCTGTACCATGTCAGATTTAGAGTTGAAATGTATTAAAGTTTGAGTTTGCATCCCAATATTACACTTTATATACATTACAGACGACTGAAATATAACAAAACTGTTTGGCAGAGAAACACCGAATTTTCTGCGTTTTTGTTAAAATAATGTTTATTAATTAGGAAATTAGGAAGAATATTAATAACATTCCACACATGAGGCCACTAGAGGGCGATTTGGTCATTTGACTGCAGGAAATGGCTACAAAAGTAGAATGTTAACACAGATTTTTATTTTGTTTTATTTTATTTATAAGAATCTTTAGGGGTGCTAACAATTTTGACACCAAACTTTTTTGTGAGCATACAATAGAGGTCATTATTTGTATTATTTATTTTGTACTTTTTTTTTTGCTCATCTTTATCAAGGTCGCAATAATTCTGTAGGTGACTGTACGTGAGAGGTTAAAGGTAATGTACTCACAAGGTGTCCTGGGGGACCGGGTCGACCCTGAGGCCCTGGGGTTCCAGCATCACCCTGCAAATGGTCAAAGGTTGCTCTCAGTTTGACACATATTGTGACAAAATCCTTCATTCAATTGGTGTTGTCATTAGAAATGGTTGTCATTCATTCATTACATATGAACATCATTCAAACATTAAACAACATGAATTGAGAAGGTACATGCAACATTTGGTTTGACTTACCTCAAGTCCTGGTCTACCAGCTGGCCCTGGTGGGCCAACAGGTCCAGCATCACCCTGAAGAGAGGAGGAAGATGGAGGGAGAGCGGTGAGTATCCAATATCCATAACAATGTGCTCATAATCTGTATCAGTGTTCTATATGGTAGCAGGCATCTGACAGACAAACTGAAGAGAGTAGTGTGTGTGTGTGTGTGTACGCGCGTGCGCATTTGTGTGTGTGTGTGCGCACGTGTGTGGTTGACTCACCTTCTGTCCAGGGAAGCCAACATGTCCATGCTTCCCTTTGAAACCCTGAGAGCAGAGGGATCAAACATAAACATGACACACATCACATCTCAAAACACGCAGCTTTCAAAACATATCACTTTGAAATCTCACACTGATTTGAACACCTGAACGCTCAAAGGCCACACACAGAAACACTGACATAGACAGAAAGTAGCGTAATTGACACAATAAGCTCTCTTTCCTTTCTTCATTGTTTTGAACTGTGTGAAAACAATAAGGTATATTTAGCATACCAAACAGTAAACATTGTGCAGAGCAGCTGTGTCAATAACTCAGTTAAAACCCAATTATTCTGGGCCCATTTTCATAAAGCATCTCAGACTAGGAGTGCTGGTATGGCCCTTGAACTCTTTGTAGGGAACATGGGCAGCTGATTGGCACGTACAGTAAGCTCTGTGACATACGTGCATATAATGGTATGTGAGGTGAGCTCTTGGGTGACATCAGTGGGTGATGTTTGACCGATACAATTCACCTGCTCCATTTGGGCTCAAGGTAAATGTGATGATTCACACACTGATGACAAGCCAGTGATGTCACATAAGTGAAGTCATGTAAAGGTCAAAAGGCACTTACCGGCATTCCTTTGTGTCCTGCCGCCCCTGGAAGCCCTGGCTCTCCTGAGAGAGCCAGAGAGAGAGATGGAGAGGGGGGGGGGGGGGGGGGTCAATTCAAGAAATCCTACTTTACTCCTTCCATAGACTAACAATAGTATCTACAGTACCATGTAGTATGTCTGAATCTTCTCTTACCCTCATCCCTGGTTTCCCATCTTTACCGTCCAATCCCTCAAATCCAGGAGGTCCCTTTGGACACACACAGGAAGGAAGGCAGTGAGGTGAGAGCATTCTTTAAAACTCATATTCCATGAAATTGCAAAAAATATATATATCTCGTGATAATGCAAACAGACACACAGACACACTCACCTGCAAGCCAGGAGACCCAGGAGAACCTGGAGGTCCAGACGGGCCCTGTGGACCTTGTGCTCCATCATTACCCTGAGAGAGAGAGACACAGTGACAGAGAGAGAGAGACACACAGAGACAGAGAGAGAGAGAGAGAGAGAGAGACAGAGAGAGAGAGAGAGAAAGAGAGACACACACAGAGAGAGGGAGAGAGACACAGTGAGAGAGTGAGACACAGAGACAGAGAGAGAGAGAGAGGAGAGAGAGAGAGAGAGAGAGAGAGAGAGAGAGAGAGAGAGAGAGAGAGAGAGAGAGAGAGAGAGAGAGAGAGAGAGAGAGAGAGAGAGAGAGAAATTAACATTATCCTCACTATTAAGTAGAAACAGAAATAGGAAAACTATTATGATAAGCTGCTCTACCTTGTCAGCCTTGGGTCCAGGTGATCCTTCTCTTCCTTGTTTCCCAGGGGGACCAGGGGGGCCCTACAAAGTTAACATTTAGTATCAAGAGGTAAGTGATGGGGTACATCACATGCCAATAGATATTTAACTAAGAGAGCCATAAAGATGACTGTTTCACTTACCGATGTTCCTGGGAAGCCTGGTTGCCCTTGGGAGCCCTACAAATGGCGAGAGAATACATCAGTCTGTGTGTGTGTGTGTGTGTGTGTGTGTGTGTGTGTGTGTGTGTGTGTGTGTGTGTGTGTGTGTGTGTTTGAACACAGCATTTGGAATGTACTGTATATTTAGAATGCATATTTCATTGTTTGATACCTGATCTCCCTTTGGTCCAATGGGACCTGCCAGTCCAGCCTCTCCTTTGGGTCCCTGTGGACAAACAGAGAGCATTACTTTAAAATGAACAAAGACTTGAACCACAACCTTGAAACACAAACCAGAATATTCCCTAGAGTACAAGATTATGCTTTTTAGTCCTAAAGACGCAGGATATAGATGATGTTATGGATGATAGGTTATAGGGACAAGGGATAAAGATGTAGGGATGAGGTTATGGATGATAGGTTATAGGGACAAGGGATAAAGATGTAGGGATGAGGTTATGGATGATAGGTTATAGGGACAAGGGATAAAGATGTAGGGATGAGGTTATGGATGATAGGTTATAGGGACAAGGGATAAAGATGTAGGGATGAGGTTATGGATGATAGGTTATAGGGACAAGGGATAAAGATGTAGGGATGAGGTTATGGATGATAGGTTATAGGGACAAGGGATAAAGATGAGGGGATGAGGGGATGAGGTTACAGACCGCTACTCCAGCCTGTCCCTGGTATCCTGGGTTGCCTGGTGGACCCTGTAGGAGAGAGAATGGGGATAAGTCACTATCTCACACTCACTATCTCACACTCACTGTCTCACACTCACTATCTCACACTCACTATGTCACACTCACTATCTAACACTCACTGTCTCACTCTCACTATCTCACACTCACTATCTCACACTCACTATGTCACACTCACTATCTAACACTCACTGTCTCACTCTCACTATCTCACACTCACTGTCTCACTCTCACTATCTCACACTCACTATCTTACACTCACTGTCTTACACTCACTGTCTCACACTCACTGTCTTATACTCACTGTCTTACACTCACTGTCACACTCTCACTATCTCACACTCACTGTCTCACACTCACTATGTCACACTCACTGTCTCACACTCACTGTCTCACACTCACTGTCTCACACTCACTATACCACACTCACTGTCTAACACTCACTGTCTCAATCTCACTGTCTTACACTCACTGTCACACACTCACTGTCCCACACTCTCTGTCTCACACTCACTGTCTCACACTCACTGTCTCACACTCACTGTTTCACACTCACTATATCACACTCACTGTCTAACACTCACTGTCTCAATCTCACTGTCTTACACTCACTGTCACACACTCACTGTCCCACACTCTCTGTCTCACACTCACTGTCTCACACTCACTGTCTCACACTCACTGTCTCACACTCACTATATCACACTCACTGTCTAACACTCACTGTCTCAATCTCACTGTCTTACACTCACTGTCACACACTCACTGTCCCACACTCTCTGTCTCACACTCACTGTCTCACACTCACTGTCTCACACTCACTGTCCACACTCACTATATCACAGTTACTGTCTCAGACTAACTGTCTCACACTCACTGTCTCACACTCACTATGTCACACTCACTGTCTCACACTCACACTCACTGTCTCACACTCACTGTCTCACACTCACTGTCTCACACTCACTATGTCACACTCACTGTCTCACACTCACTATATCACAGTCACTGTAGTAATGAAATAGTACCCAACAGATTCATAGTTATCAACTGACTATATGACATGTTAACTGCTACAGCTATTCTGTTAAAATGCCATATGTTTCTTAGACTATCCAAATGAGGTGAAAAAACATCAATGTTCAATATATGACAACTGTGTTTGTTATGGATTACCGATTCTCCCTTTGTTCCTGCAGCGCCTGGGGTACCCCGCTCGCCCTTCAGGCCCTGTCAATCAATCAATCAATAAATCAATCAGTCAGTCAAAATCCATCCATCCATCTATCCATCCATCAATCCATCCATCTTTCAACCAATCAGCAAAGCAGCCAAAATGTTCCCAATATGTTCATTCATGTAAACGTGATGAAACAAGTTGTTGTGTCTTACAGGAAGTCCAGGTAGTCCCATAGAACCTGGGTATCCATTAGTTCCTGGAGGGCCCTAATAGAGACCATAAAGATGTAGAAATTAAAGTAAAAATACATCTAATTAAACTTTATCTATCATGTATTGATGAGGAGAAATGTCACTCACCGTTTCACCCTTCACACCTGGTGGTCCTGCTGCCCCTCTCTCACCCTGCTGACCCTGGAGAGATAGAGAAAATAGAGGAGAGAGGGAGAGAGGAGAGAAGGAGAGGAGAGGAGAGAGGAGAGGAGAGGAGAGAGGAGAGGGAGAGGAGAGAGGGAGAGGAGAGGACAGCGGAGAGAGGAGAGGAGAGAGGGGGAGAGGAGAGGAGAGAGGGAGAGAGGAGAGAGGAAAGAGGAGAGGAGAGAGGGAGAGAGGAGAGAAGAGGGGGAGAGAGGAGAGGTGAGAGGAGAGAGGGAGAGAGGAGAGGAGAGAGGGAGGAGAGGAGAGGAGAGGAGAGGAGAGGAGAGGAGAGGAGAGGAGAGGAGAGGAGAGGAGAGGAGAGGAGAGGAGAGGAGAGGAGAGGAGAGGAGAGGAGAGGAGAGGAGAGGAGAGGAGAGGAGAGGAGAGGAGAGAGGGAGAGAGGAGAGGAGAGAGGGAGAGAGGAGAGAGGAGAGGAGAGAGGGAGAGAGGGAGAGAGGAGAGTGAGAGGGAGAGAGGAGAGGAGAGAGGGAGAGAGGAGAAGAGAGAGGGAGAGAGGAGAGAGGAGAGGTGAGAGGGTGAGAGGAGAGGAGAGAGGAGAGGAGAGAGGGAGAGAGGAGAGGAGAGAGAGAGAGAGGAGAGGAGAGGAGAGAGGAGAGGTGAGAGAGGAGAGGGTAGAGGGAGAGAGGAGAGGTGAGAGTGAGAGAGGAGAGAGGGAGAGAGGAGAGAGGAGAGAGGAGAGAGGAGAGAGGAGAGAGGAGAGAGGAGAGGAGAGAGGGAGAGAGGAGAGGAGAGAGGTATGGAGAGAGAATGAAGTGAGAGATATGAAGAGAGAGGAGAGGTGAGGAGAGGATAGAAACGAGGAGAAGAGAAGAAATGAGAGTGAAAAAAACAAGGAGAAGAGATCACTTGAAAAGAAAGACAAAATTAACACTATATCAGTGGAGGCTGGTGAGGGGAGAACGGTTCATAATAATGCCTGGAAGGAGTCAATGGAATGGCATCAAACACATAGAAACCATGTGTTTGATACCATTCCACTCACTCCGCTCCAGCCATGAGCCAATCCTCCCCAATTAAGGTGCCACCAACCTCCTGTAAGTTACATATTCCCTATTCCCTGGTGGAGAGAGGAAAAGTACCACTTTCAGCCCCTTTCTATTTGTCACCCACTCTCTCAGCCCCTTTCTATCTGTCACCCCCCTCTCTCAGCCCCTTTCTATCTGTCACCCCCCTCTCTCAGCCCCTTTATATCTGTCACCACCACCTCAGCCCCTTTCTATCTGTCACCCCACTCTTTCAGCCCCTTTCTATATGTCACCCCCCACTCTCAGCCCCTTTCTATCGTCACCCTCCTCTCTCAATCTTTCACCCACCCCCCTCTCAGCCTTTCTATCTGTCACCCCCCCAGCCCCTTTCTATCTGTCATCCCCCCTCAGCCCCTTTCTATCTGTCACCCCCCTCTTTCAGCCCCTTTCTATATGTCACCCCCCTCTCTCAGCCCCTTTCTATCTGTCACCCCCCTCTCTCAATCTTTCACCCCCCCTCTCTCAGCCCCTTTCTATCTGTCACCCCCCCAGCCCCTTTCTATCTGTCACCTCCCCTCTCAGCCTCTTTCTATCTTTCACCCCCCCCTCAGCCTTTCTATATGTCACCCCCCTCTCTCAGCTTTTCTATTTGTCACCCCACTCTCTCAGCCGCTTTCTATTTGTCACCCCCCTCTCTCAGCCCCTTCCTATCTGTCACCCCCCCTCAGCCTTTCTATCTGTCACCCCCCTCTCTCAGCCTCTTTCTATCTGTCACCCCCTCTCTCAGCCCCTTTCTATCTGTTACACCCCCTCAGCCTCTTTCTATCTGTCACCCCGTCTCTCAGACCCTTTCTATCTGTCACCCCCCTCTCTCAATCTTTCACCCCCCTCTTTCAGCCCATTTCTATCTGTCACCCCACTCTCTCAGCCCCTTTCTATCTGTCACCCCCCCTCTCAGCCTCTTTCAATCTGTCACCCACCTCTCTCATCCTCTTTCTATCTGTCACCTCCCTCTCTCAATCTGTCACCCGCTCTCTCAGCCCCTTTCTATCTGTCCCCCCCCCTCAGCCCCTTTCTATCCATCACCCCATATCTCAGCCCCTTTCTATCTGTCCCCCCCTCTCAGCCCCTTTCTATCCATCACCCCATATCTCAGCCCCTTTCTATCTGTCACCCCCCTCTCTCAGCCCCTTTCTATCTGTCACCCCCCTCTCTCAGCTCCCGCTACTATTTAATCAGATACAATTCAACAGAACGGAGTGCGGCAGAGACACACACACACACACACATTCACACACCTGGAATTAAACACTCCCTAACGTTTCAAAATTGATTCCATGCTGGGCTCACAGCGTTCAACCATTGCTGACTTCCATTCTGCTAAAACAATGGAATGAGATGAGGGGTGTTGGTGTGCTGTCTGCACGGCACTACCACTCTCCATCACTTTCACAGGGGAAATCATTGATGAACTGACGAGACAATAGAATTGTCCTCATTTGAAATAACTTTCATTAAAAAGCTGGAGAGATGGAGATAGCAGGAAGATTTCCGTTCAGTGGTAATGGTGTTTCAAAGTAGAAGAGAGATATTGAAATAGAAAGAGTGAGAGAGAGAGAGATCGCAAGAACTAAAGGCAGAGGTGGAGACAGACATACAGTAGACAATATAATAGAGATTAGGTGTAGTATAGGTGTAGTATAGGTGTAGAATAGGTAGGTGTAACATGGGTGTAGTATAGGTAGGTGCAGTATAGGTGTGGTATAAGTGTAGTATGGGTAGGTGTAGTATAGGAGTAGTATAGGTGTAGTATAGATGTAGTATAGATGTAGTATAGGAGTAGTATAGGTAGGTGTAGTATTGATGTAGTATAGGTGTAATATAGGTGTAATATATGTGTAGTATTGGTGTAGTATACAGTGAGGGAAAAAAGTATTTGATCCCCTGCTGATTTTGTACGTTTGCCCACTGACAAAGACATGATCAGTCTATAATTTTAATGATAGGTTTATTTGAACAGTGAGAGACAGAATAACAACAAAGAAATCCAGAAAAACGCATGTCAAAAATGTTATAAATTGATTTGCATTTTAATGAGGGAAATAAGTATTTGACCCCTCTGTAAAACATGACTTAGTACTTGGTGGCAAAACGTTGGCAATCACAGAGGTCAGACGTTTCTTGTAGTTGGCCACCAGGTTTGCACACATCTCAGGAGGGATTTTGTTCCACTCCTCTTTGCAGATCTTCTCCAAGTCATTAAGGTTTCAACGCTGACGTTTGGCAACTCGAACCTTCAGCTCCCTCCACAGATTTCCTATGGGATTAAGGTCTGGAGACTGGCTAGGCCACTCCAGGACCTTAATGTGCTTCTTCTTGAACCACTCCTTTGTTGCCTTGGCCGTGTGTTTTGGGTCATTGTCATGCTGGAATACCCATCCACGACCCATTTTCAATGCCCTGGCTGAGGGAAGGAGGTTCTCACCCAAGATTTGACGGTACATGGCGCCGTCCATCGTCCCTTTGATGCAGTGAAGTTGTCCTGTCCCCTTAGCAGAAAAACACCCCAAAAGCATAATGTTTCCACCTCCATGTTTGATGGTGGGGATGGTGTTCTTGGGGTCATAGGCAGCATTCCTCCTCCTCCAAACACAGCGAGTTGAGTTGATGCCAAAGAGCTCGATTTTGGTCTCATCTGACCACAACACTTTCACCCAGTTCTCCTCTGAATCATTCAGATGTTTGTTGGCAAACTTCAGACGGGCCTGTATATGTGCTTTCTTGAGCAGGGGGACCTTGCGGGCGCTGCAGGATTTCAGTCCTTCACAGCGTAGTGTGTTACCAATTGTTTTCTTGGTGACTATGGTCCCAGCTGCCTTGAGATCATTGACAAGATCCTCCCGTGTAGTTCTGGGCTGATTCCTCACCGTTCTCATGATCATTGCAACTCCACGAGGTGAGATCTTGCATGGAGCCCCAGGCCGAGGGAGATTGATAGTTATTTTGTGTTTCTTCCATTTGCGAATAATCGCACCAACTGTTGTCACCTTCTCACCAAGCTGCTTGGCGATAGTCTTGTAGCCCATTCCAGCCTTGTGTAGGTCTACAATCTTGTCCCTGACATCCCTGGAGAGCTCTTTGGTCTTGGCCATGGTGGAGAGTTTGGAATCTGATTGATTGATTGCTTCTGTGGACAGGTGTCTTTTATACAGGTAACAAGCTGAGATTATGAGCACTCCCTTTAAGAGTATGCTCCTAATCTCAGCTCGTTACCTGTATAAAAGACACCTGGGAGCCAGAAATCTTTCTGATTGAGAGGGGGTCAAATACTTATTTCCCTCATTAAAATGCGAATCAATTTATAACATTTTTGACATGCGTTTTTATGGATTTTGTTGTTGTTATTCTGTCTCTCACTTTTCAAATAAACCTACAATTAAAATTATAGACTGATAATTTCTTTGTCAGTGGGCAAACATACAAAATCAGCAGGGGATCAAATACTTTTTTCCCTCACTGTATGTGTAGTATAGGTGTAATATAGGTGTAGTATAGGTAGGTGTAGTATAGGTATGTGGAGTATAGGTGTAGTGTAGATGTAGTATAGGTGAATATAGGTGGAGTATAGGTGTAGTATAGATGTAGTATAGGTGAATATAGGTGTAGTATATGTAGGTGCAGTATAGGTGCAATATAGGTATGTGTAGTATAGGTGGATATAGGTGTAGTATGCTGTATGTGTAGTATAGGTGTAGTATTGGTGTAGTATAAGTGTAGTATAGCTGTAGTATAGGTGTAGTATTGGTAGCTGTAGTATAGGTGTAGTATTGGTAGGTGTGGTATAGGTGAAAATAGGTATAGTATAGTTGCAGTATACTTTGTGTAGTATAGGTGTAGTATATGTGTAGTATTGGTGTAATATAGGTGCAGTATAGGTGTAGTATTGGTAGGTGTAGTATAGGTGTAGTATTGTTGTAGTATAGGTGTAGTATTGGTAGGTGTAGTATAGGTGTAGTATAGGTGTAGTATAGGTGTGGTATTGGTGCAGTATAGGTGCAGTATAGGTGCAGTATAGGTGTAGTTTAGGTGTAGTATTGGTAGGTGTCTTATAGGTGTAGTATAGGTGCAGTATAGGTGTAGTATAGGTGCAGTATAGGTGTAGTTTAGGTGTAGTATTGGTAGGTGTCTTATAGGTGTAGTATAGGTGCAGTATAGGTGTAGTATAGGTGCAGTATAGGTGTAGTATAGGTGCAGTATAGGTGTAGTATAGGTGTAGTATAGGTGCAGTATAGGTGTAGTATAGGTGTAGTATAGGTGTAGTATAGGTGCAGTATAGGTGTAGTATAGGTGTAGTATAGGTAGGTGTAGTATAGGTGTAGTATACCGTATGTGTAGTATTAGTGTAGTATAGGTGTAGTATATGTGTAGTATAGGTGTATATTATGTGTAGTATAGGTGTACTATATGTGTAGTATTGGTGTAGTATAGGTGTAGTGTTGGTATAGTATATATAGTAAACTCACAGGTAGTCCAGATGAGCCTTGAGGACCAGGAAAACCAGGAGGACCCTGTAGAGGAGAAACATGCAATGAGAGGGGCAGCTAAAACAATGGTTCTGAGTTCTGATTTGTTAACCATTAGTGTTGAAGACACTGGGTTACTACTCCAATCTAAAAGGGATCAAAGCTGGGACTGAGAGACTGAAAAACAGCTTCTATCTCAAGACCATCAGACTGTTAAATAGCCATCACTAGCCGGCCTCCACCCAGTACCCTGTCCTGAACTTAGCCGCTGTCACTAAGCCGGCTACCAACCGGTTACTCAACACTGCACCTTAGAGGCTGCTGACCTATGTACATGGAATCACTGGTCACTTTAATAAATGTTTACATACTGTTTTACTAATTTCATATATATATATATATACTGTATTCTACTGTATTCTAGTCAATGCCACTCCGACTTTTACTTTGTGTTTTGTGTGTATTGCTGTGAATTGTTATATACTACTGCACTGTTGGAGCTAGGAACACAAGCATTTCATTACACCCACAATAACATCTGCTAAATATGTGTATTTGATTTGGATACTATTGCTAAAGGGATACTATTCTAAAGGGATACTATTGATAAAGGGATAATATTGCTAAAGGGATAATATTGCTAAATGCATACTATTGCTAAAGGGACACTATTGCTAAAGGGACACTATTGCTAAAGGAATAGTATTGCTAAAGGATAGTATTGCTGAAGGGATACTATTGCTAAAGGGATACTATTGCTAAAAGGATACTATTGCTAAAGGGATTGTATTGCTAAAGGGATACTATTGATAAAGGGATACTATTGCTAAATGGATACTATTGCTAAAAGGTTACTATTGCTAAAAGCATACCATTGCTAAAGGGATAGTATTGCTAAAGGGATACTATTGCTAAAGGGACACTATTGCTAAAGGAATAGTATTGCTAAAGGATAGTATTGCTGAAGGGATACTATTGCTAAAGGGATACTATTGCTAAAGGGATACTATTGCTAAAAGGATACTATTGCTAAAGGGATTGTATTGCTAAAGGGATACTATTGATAAAGGGATACTATTGCTAAATGGATACTATTGCTAAAAGGTTACTATTGCTAAAGCGATGCTATTGCTAAAAGGATACTTATGGAAAAAGTTAACGATTGACTAATTTACATCAATAACGATGTAGTTCTAAGATGCGCCACTAGAGGGCTGTATGACATCGCGTGTAAAGTATCAACATGAAGTTCCTTCATTCTGCTTGATCCCTCAACGATGAAGCTTTATAAGACACACAGGCCACGTAAACACTGCGGCCCTGGTCCAACACTGTGGAAATGCAGCCAACCTACTTGAAAATGTGTGTCTGTTGGAAGGAATCACTGATCTACAAAGGGAAGCACAGCCGCAAGCTGCCCAGTGACACAAGACTTCCAGACGAGCTAAACCACTTCTATGCTCGCTTCGAGGCAAGCAACACTGAAGCATGCATGAGAGCACCAGCTGTTCCGGATGACTATGTGATCACACTCTCCGTAGCCAATGTGAGTAAGACTTTTAAGCAGGTCAACATTCACAAGGCCGCAGGGCCAGACCGATTACCAGAACGTGTACTCCGAGCATGTGCTGACCAACTGGCAAGTGTCTTCACTGACATTTTCAACATGTCCCTGACTGAGTCTGTAATACCAACATGTTTCAAGCAGACCACCATAGTTCCCGTGCCCAAGGACACTAAGATAACCTGCCTAAATGACTACCGACCCGTAGCACTGACGTCTGTAGCCATGAAGTGCTTTGAAAGGCTGGTCATGGCTCACATCAACACCATTATCCCAGAAACCCTAGACCCACCTGTAATTTGCATACCACCCCAACAGATCCACAGATGTTGCAATCTCTATTGCACTCCACACTGCCCTTTCCCACCTGGACAAGAGGAACACCTACGTGAGAATGCTATTCATTGACTACAGCTCAGCATTCAACACCATAGTGCCCTCAAAGCTCATCACTAAGCTAAGGATCCTGGGAGTCAACACCTCCCTCTGCAACTGGATCCTGGACTTCCTGACGGGCCGCCCCCAGGTGGTAAGGGTAGGTAACAACACATCTGCCACACTGATCCTCAACACGGGGGCCCCTCAGGGGTGCGTGCTCAGTCCCCTCCTGTACTCCCTGTTCAACCATGACTGCATGGCCAGGCACGACTCCAACACCATCATTAAGTTTGCCGATGACACAACAGTGGTAGGCCTGATCACCGACAACGATGAGACAGCCTATAGGGAGGAGGTCAGAGACCTGGCCGTGTGGTGCCAGGATAAGAACCTCTCCCTCAACGTGACCAAGAGAAAGGAGATGATTGTGGACTACAGGAAAAAAAAGAGGACTGAGCACGCCCCCATTCTCATCGACGGGGCTGTAGTAGAACAGGTTGAGAGCTTCAAGTTCCTTGGTGTCCACATCACCAACGAACTATCATGGTCCAAACACACCAAGACAGTCGTGAAGAGGGTATGACAAAGCCTATTCCCCCTCAGGAGACTGAAAAGATTTGGCATATGTCCTCAGATCCTCAAAAAATTCTACAGCTGCACCATCGAGAGCATCCTGACTGGTTGCATCACCGCTCGGCCTCCGACCGCAAGGCACTATAGAGGGTAGGGCGTACGGCCCAGTACATCACTGGGGCCAAGCTTCCTGCCATCCAGGACCTCTATACCAGGCGGTGTCAGAGGAAGGCCCTCAAAATTGTCAAAGGCTCCAGCTACCCTAGTCATAGACTGTTCTCTCTGCTACCGCACGGCAAGCGGTACCGGAGTGCCAAGTCTAGGTCCAAAAGACTTCTCAACAGCTTCTACCCCCAAGCCATAAGACTCCTGAACAGTTAATTATGGCTACCCGGACTATTTGCACTGTGGTTAGAGTGTTGAGCCAGTAACCAAAAGATCGCTGGTTTGAATAGCAGGTGAAAAATCTATTGATGTGTCCTTGAGCAAGGCACTTAACCCTAATTAGCTCCAGGGGTGCTGTACTACTATGGCTGACCCTGTAAAACAACACATTTCACTGCACCTATGTGACAATAAAATATTATTTTATATGGTCAGCTGATAGACACCCAGTTCTTCTTACAGACACCATGCTTTGACTCTGTTGTGCTGGCTTATAATATATCTACTAAACCCTTATGAAGTGTTATAATGCCCTACAATCTCTTGTGTAGAACTCACCATATTCCCTGGTACACCAGCTTGTCCCCTTTGACCCTGAGGACCCTGGGAAATGTAGGCAGAAAGGTACTTTGTGTTAGAGATTCAACACACCAATAACACGCAACTCGCTATATTTCACCACTCACACACGCACACGCACACACACAATTACCGTCTCCCCCCTTATTCCAGGTGATCCTGGTGTTCCTGGGTGGCCTGGTGTTCCTGGTGTTCCTGGTCCAGAGCAGCCTCCATTAGCTCCATTGGTGTTAGTGGTGGTCTACATATCATATCAAATCAAATGTTATTTTATATATAGACAAGAAGATAAAGAAATTATTCAGTGTGTGTGTGTGTGTGTTGCGTGTGTGTGTGTGTGTGTGTGTGTGAGTTGCGTGCGTGTGTTGCATGTGTGTGTGCGTGTGTGTGTTGCGTGTGTTTGTGTGTGAGCGCGTGTGTGTGAGTTGCGTGCGTGTGTTGCGTGTGTGTGTGCGTGTGTGTGCGCGTGCATGTGTGAATGTAAGCGTTAGAGACTTACAGGCGCCTGTGCAGCCTCCTCCCTCTGCAGTCTTTGGTTTCTGAAACACTGCAACACATAGAGAAAGGCCATGAGTACAATGGATTGGAATTTCAGTCTACTTCCTGAATTGACTGGAATTGACAGCAACCCTGTTAGGTACCAGTGATTCATGAACCAAGAATAAACATGTAGAATTTCCAGGACTATAATCTGAGGCAAAATTTTATACACCCCTAACCACGTCACCTGTGCAACCCCTTCCCCCCACCCCCACGCTCCCTTCCCCCTGCCTCTCACCCTCTCACAGCCGTCAGGGGCATGGCCTACGGCAGGCTTGCCCTCATCTCCCTTCTCTCCCTTGGTGCCCGCCATGCCTGGTACCCCTGGCAAACCCTTGGAGCAGTCCTCACACACCTCCTGCAGCAGAGGACACACGCACACAGACAGACGTTTATAACATGAAATGTGTGTGCTTAATGTACACTACATGGACAGTTCATGCACCTTGGTGTTATTTTTCAAGATCAATACTATAAAAGTCTAACTTCCAGAGTGCACCTCCCTACCTCCTGTCTTACCTGTCCATCTCCTCGACTGTCCTGGTCCTGAGGCAGCCTCAGATGCTGAGGGAGGGAAGGGGGAGGGGGCTATGAAAGGGGGGGGGGGGGGGGGGAGTCAGTGAGAGAGGGGGAGAGGAGAGTCAGTGGGGGGGATCAGAGGGGGATAGGAGAGTCAGTGAGGGAGAGGGGATCAGAGGGGGAGAGGAGGGTCAGTGAGGGAGGGGGATCAGGAGGGGGAGAGGAGAGTCAGTGAGGGAGAGGGGATCAGAGGGGGAGAGGAGGGTCAGTGAGGGAGGGGGTTCAGGAGGGGGAGAGGAGAGTCAGCGAGGGAGGGGGATCAGGAGGGGGAGAGGAGAGTCAGTGAGGGAGGGAGGGGGAGAGGAGAGTCAGTGAGGGAGGGAGGGGGGAGGGGATCAGGAGGGGGAGAGGAGATTCAGTGAGGGAGGGAGGGGGAGAGGAGAGTCAGTGAGGGAGGGAGGGGGGAGGGGGTCAGAGGGGGAGAGGAGAGTCAGTGAGGGAGGGGTAAAAGGCTTCAAGTAGAAGTTGCCCTTAGGCACTGATCTATGATCAGTTTATCCTTCCCAAATCCTAATCTTAATCACTAAGGAGGGGCCAATGCAAAACTGATCTTAGATCAACGTCTAGGGGCAACTTCATCCTTCTACAGTAAAAATGTTGGGGTTTATACAACTATAATGTATAAGTACAATTGATTTCTGCACATTGATGCAACAGTGCAAAGTGTTGAACTGCAGTACAGTGCAAACGGTGTTGAACTGCAGTACAGTCCAAAGTGTTGAACTGCAGTACAGTGCAAATTCGATGAACGATCCATTCAGGAGTCCCAAATAGTACTCAATTCCCCATGTAGTGTTGTACATTTGTCCAGAATCACATAGGCCACTAGAGGGAATAGGGTACCATTTAAGATTTGCCCAAGGAGACACAAAACATTCAAAATCACAAGGTTTTGCAAGTCTTTCAAAGCAGGTTGGTATTTAATTCCAGGTATTAATTGGGATTATTGTTAGAGTTTTAAAGTTAAATGATTTACAACATGGTTGGCCTGAAACATTTGTACCACTCCAATCACACCAGGAAACCCACTTACAGTACAATACTTCCACTTTTTAGCAGTGGGGCCCTTCACACAGTGAGATAACCTGTGAATTGCAGTTCACCTGGTTTCGAACCCATTTAAAACCAATTGGCTTTGTTGAAATGGTTGTTATTATAGCCAGAAGGGCTAATTTGAGCTAGCATGGTGCAGCTCATTAGGTTTGTTAGACTAAGGTTGTATGCATTAAACAGGACCTGTCAGAGAGTCTGTCATTCACTTTCAATATCATCCTATTTAAATATCCTGCAATTTTGTTAAATTGTCTTTTTTTTTTATGGATTCATTTGCATTCAAATAACTTACCGGTTAAATTGTGTTTCTGAGAAAGTTTTTAGTTTTTTAAGGATACATTTATACTTAGCTAAGACTAAGCTAAGAGTGCATTAAGAATTAAGCTAAGAGTGAATCGTTTTAATAGTCTGTTTTAAGGGATTAAATCCATTGAAACTCAACATGCAGGCAGGTCCATGGAGCTAGAGAGCAGCTGGTAGGTCTGTCTGTCTGTCTACTGATGTTCGGACTGAAGCACTTCTGGAGTGTGTATAATGTGGACATGTTTAACTATTCTTGTCGGGACCAGAAGTCCCCACAAAAATACTAAACAAACAAACATTTGACCAACTGGGGACATTTTGTTAGTCCCCACGAGGTCAAATGCTATTTCTAGGGGTTAAGGTTTGAATTAGTGTTAGGGTTAGAATTCCGTTAAGGGTTAGGGTTAGGAGCTAGGGTTAGGGGTTAGGAAAAATAGGATTTTGAATGGGACTGAATTGTGTGTCCCCACAAGGTTAGCTGTACAAGACTGTGTGTGTGTGTTTGTGTGTGTGTGTGTGCGTGTGTGTGTGTGTGTGCGTGTGTGTGTGTGTGTGTGTGTGTGTGTGCGTGCGTGCGTGCGTGGATGTGTGTGTGAAGCCAAGTTTCCACTGTGGGTAGATTGATTATTCTGTTGAGGGTGTGTGTGTGTGTGTGTGTGTGTGTGTGTGTGTGTGTGTGTGTGTGTGTGTGTGTGTGTGTGTCTGTGTGTGTGTGTCTGTGTGTGTGTGTCTGTGTGTGTGTGTGTGTGTCTGTGTGTGTGTGTGTGTGTGTGTGTGTGTGTGTCTGTGTGTGTGTGTCTGTGTGTGTGTGTGTGTGTGTCTGTGTGTGTGTGTCTGTGTGTGTCTGTGTGTGTGTGTCTGTGTGTGTGTATGTGTGTGTGTGTCTGTGTGTGTGTGTGCATGCTTTTGGGGCACAAATCAATGGTAAAAGTCTCTCCAAAAGGCAAAAAGTGCATTTTAAGACAGAAAGTAAAGTGTGAGGACATTAATTTCTCTGAATTATAAAAACACACGGTATACTTTGCCACTACGCACTGCCACTCAGTCGTAGTGTGCCTACTGTATAGTTTTGTGTTGAAATTGTAGAGATCCTCAATTAACTTCTGCCAGTGCTCCAGTCACTACAGTCTCTCTCTCTCCCCCCATCAGCCAATTCACAAAGCCGTGGCACTCTCCTCTAGCTCCGCCTCCTACTGTATGTCTGGCATGGGTTGGGGTCAAATCCATTTCAATTTAGACAATTCAGCTAATGAATTCTATAATCAGAAAGTGTAATTGATATTCATTGACACTGACAATAGTTTTTCCCAATTCTGGAATTGGATTTTCAAATGTTCAGTGTCTGAAGTGTCTGAATTTAAATGGAGGTGACTCCCCCCTTGCTGTCTGTTTACTTACAGTTGTCCCAGGCAGACCCGGCTGCCCTGGTACCCCGTCGTTGCCAGGGATACCCTGAAAGAAGGAACTGAGGTTCAACTGGTTTTAGCCAATCACAGGCTTGCCACATCCCTCTTCACCAACGGTCAGAGGGGTCACAGGTTCAAGGTTGAAGGAACAACCAATCACCTGTGTTCTCCCTCTCCTGGTTTGTGTTCAGACTCTTCTGGTTTGGTTGTTTAGTTTTTAAAAACTATTTAAATTCATTTAAATAGTTTGATTATAGTTTAGTGTAAATCATTTGATTGTTTTGTCTAATTTTGAGAGATAAACACAATACCAGATTAAAGACCATGCAGGGATCTCTGTGCAAGAGGTGAATATATATATATGTTTTAAAGTGCTTTGATTTCAACAATTTGATTTACGCACACAAAGTTATGGTTGGGTGCTTGATGAATACATGAATATTATATTCAGATGAATCAATCTATTGTCTTACACAGTGAACTCAGCCTGGTCTTTAAGAACCAATATTACATGTTTGTTTCCAATGGAAACAAGGGACCCATTTGTCATGTAAACTCCTCTCAGCATTCCCATT
The DNA here is from genome assembly GCF_964263955.1 of Coregonus lavaretus. Lineage (NCBI taxonomy): Eukaryota > Metazoa > Chordata > Actinopteri > Salmoniformes > Salmonidae > Coregonus > Coregonus lavaretus. The sequence goes on along the minus strand of NW_028159333.1, from coordinate 72,741 downwards.
CATCTGATTTACCTTTGTACACTGTTCAGAATGAATTAGGATTTCAGATTTCCCCTACAATCAGAGGAAATATTCTCCTAACACTTTATTTGAAGGTCTTCTAATTTACAATAAGTTTACTAAATGGTTAAATAACTATTTAATTATGATTTATAAGCAGTTTATAACATCAATATTCCCAACAATATTCCTAATGTATCATATTTTGATAGTAATATTCAACAATCCCAAAGCTTCCCACAAGAGTTAGTGAATGTTTAAAGCCGTGCTAAGATTTAACAAAGACTCCCATTATACCTTTACAGCCCACAGGGTTAACAATTAGCATAGTTTCATTACATGGATATGGTTTAAGCTATTGTATTGATGCAATAGTTATATATGTACTTGCATATTTACTTTTACTATTGTGTAGCATGTTTAAATTATGAAATGTAAGATAATCATTTGCAATTTTAATCTGGTCTTAATTTGCATTTAGAGTTTTATTAGCTATGACCCCAAGCTGCCCAAGCCAGAACCCAATATGGAAGCCAAACCTGAAGAGGAAATAAGGGACCCGGAAGGAGGAAGGTGGACCGTGAAAGGTGGAAGTTGAAAGGAGGAAGGTGAAGGTGGAAGGTGGAAGGTGGAAGATGGAAGGAGGAAGGTTGAAGGTGGAAGGTGGAAGGAGGAAGGTGAAAGGTGGTAGGAGGAAGGTGGAATATGGAAGGTGGTAGGTGGAAGGACGAAGAAGGAAGGTGGAAGGTGGAAGGAGGAAGGTATAAGGTGGAAGGTGGAGGAGGAAGGTGAAAGGTGGAAGGTGGTAGGAGGAAGGAGGCAGGAGGAAGGTGGTAGGTGGAAGGTGGAAGATGGAAGGTGGAAGGTGGATGGTGGAAGGAGGAAGGTGGAAGGTAGTAGGAGGAAGGTGGAAGATGGAAGGTGGAAGGTGGAAGGTGGAAGGACGAAGGAGGAAGGTGGAAGGTGGAACTAGGAAGGTGGGAGGTGGAAGGTGGGAAGGAGGAAGGTGGAAGGTGGTAGGAGGAATGAGGTAGGAGGAAGGTGGTATGAGGAAGGAGGTAGGAGGAAGGTGGAAGGTGGAAGGACGAAGGAGGAAGGTGGTAGGTGGAAGGAAGAATGTGGAAGGAGGAAGGTGGAAGGTGGAAGGTGGAAGGAGGTAGGAGGAAGGTGGTAGGAGGAAGGAGGTAGGAGGAAGGTGGTAGGTGGAAGGAGGAATGTGGAAGGTGGAAGGAGGAAGGTGGAAGGTGGAAGGAGGTAGGAGGAAGGTGGTAGGAGGAAGGAGGTAGGAGGAAGGTGGTAGGAGGAAGGAGGAAGGTGGAAGGTGGTAGGAGGAGAGCAGAAAAATAGTGTGGAGGAAAATGAGCAACAAGAGTGAGAACAATGGAGTGGAGAAGAGAAGAAAGAGAGAGAGAGAGAGAGAGAGATAGAGAGAGAGAGAAAAGTGACAGAGGGGGAGAGAGAGAGAGAGAGAGAGAATGAGAGAGAAACGTGACAGAGAGAGAGAGAGAGAGAGAGAGAGTGAGAGAGAGAGACAAAGAGACAGAGAGACAGAGAGAAAGGGCCAAAGTATATTCATTTTAATGAATGCTCCCCCTCTCTCCTACCTGGGGTCCTGGGATGCCGATGAAGCCCTGTAGCCCAGGAGGGCCAGGAGGACCTGGTGGTCCCGGAGGCCCCTGGAACACACACACACAGATACACATATATCCAGTGAGACTTTGCGAACCACACAACATCGTCAGGCATCATTTGGAGCCTAATTATTCCAACAACAAAAACAAATTCAATTGATATTCAGCCAAGTGACACTAGTGAACTGAAGCCAAAAGGCAGACATGGCTAATAGATGATAGAGAGACCAGACCTGCCACATGTTTCCTCCCAGAGTTCCTGGGGCTCCCTGCAAGGCAGGAGTAGTCAAATTCAGAGTACATCATCAGCAGATCATAAGTATGCATGAACAAACACTGGCACCCTACAGTGAAACAATTATCCTGCAGAATAACTCAAAACTAATTAAAAAACAGCTGTGTATGTGTATGCATGTGTGTGTGTGTACGCGCAAACTAGCCATACTCACTGGTCCTCCTGTTCCTCCTATTCCTGCGTATGGAGGGCTGATACAGTTACACTCTCCAGGTTCACCCTGAAAAACACCCAGAAAACCATCACACACCTCTCATAGATCACACAGACAAGTTGTGAAATAATTATACTGTATCATTGACACTAAGGCCAGAATCCAAACTTGAGTTCTGTGTTGCTTAAAATGAGCGGGCGATTTGCACTAAAGCCAAACTCAACATAGGATTCGATTTTTAGATAATGACTGAGAAAGAAACAGCATGCAGCGAGAGAGACGCCTGAAACTCTACACAAGCTGTCACTCATTCATAACTACTGTAATCTGAGTGACTATTTTCAGCTGTAATCATTCTAGGCCTTTGCTACAGTAGGTTTAGTTTGGTGAGAGAGTGAGTGAGAGGAGCTGAGGATATTACAATACATTTCAGCTGCTGGAATGTCCTCCTCTATGGCTGCGTTTACACATTCTGATATTTTTCCACTAATCAGTCTTTTGTCCAATCAGATCAGCTCTTTTGCCAACAATTGGGCAAAATATCAAAATTGGGCTGCCTGTGTAAACGCAGCCTATCTGTGTTTGTCTTTCAGATTCAGATTCAGAAAAGTAATGTCCTCAACGAGGCAATTAATTTAGCAGCAAACATAATACATACAGGGAAAATCACATATTTAAAAACAAGAACAACAGATAGCAATGAATATTTAAAAGCAAAGTAGGCTGGTTAAGTGCAATTTCATAGAAATGTCAGAATTAGGCTGAATGGCACATTCTAGACAGAATGAGGCTGGGATGTAAAGTGGCTGTTTATGGGCTCCTGACCAATTATATTATTTTGTGTGTTTTATTTGCGCTGATCTTAACTTTTTTTTTGCATAATGTTTCCGCCATCTATGACCAAAAAGGGCCTCTGGACTTCAGAACAGAGATAACTAAACTCGATTTGGATGAAGAATTCTACCACCGCAAACCGATGTTGGCACTAAGACCGCACTCAACGAGCTCTATAGGGCCCGAAGCCAAAAATAAAATGCTCATCCAGTGGCGATGCTCCTATTGGCCGTTGATTTTAATGCAGGAAAACTGAAATCTGTTTTACCTCATTTTTCCAAGCATGTCACCTGTTTAACTAGAGGGGAAAAAACTCTAGATCACCTCTACTCCACACACAGAGATTCATACAAAACTCTCCCTCACCATCCTTTTGTCAAATCTGACCATAACTATATCCTCCTGATTCCTGCTTAAAAGCACAAATTCAAACAGGAAGTACCAGTGACACTCTCAATTCGGACGTGGTCTGATGAAGCAGATGCTAAGCACAGACTGGAATATGTTCCGGGATTCATCTGATGGCATTGAGGAGTTTACCACATCAGTCACCGGCTTCATTAATAAGTGCATCAACGACGTCGTCCCCACAGTGACCAGCGTACATATCCCAACTATAAGCCATGGATTACAGGCAACATCCGCACTGAGCTAAAGGCTAGAGCTGCCGCTTTCAAGGAGCGGGACAGTAATTCCGCTACACCCTCCAGCGAACCATCAAACAGGCAAAGCGTCAATAGAGGACTATGATCGAATCCTACTACACCGGCTGACGCTCATCGGATGTGGCAGCACTTGCAAACTATAACAGACTACAAAGGGAAACCCAGCCACAAGCCTAACAGACGAGCTAAACGTCTTCTATGGTCATGTCGAGGCCAGCTATACAGAACCATGAGTGAGAGCACTAGCTGTTTCGGATGACTGTGTGATCATGCTCTCCATAGCCGATGTGAGTAAGACCTTCAACATTCATAAGTGCGTAATACCTACATGTTTCAAGCAGACCACCATAGTCCCCGTGCCCAAGAATGCCAAGGTAACCTGTCTTAATGACTATCGCCCCATGGCACTCACATCTGTAGCCATGAAACGCATTGAAAGGCTGGTCATGACTCACATCAACACCATCATCCCAGACACCCTGGACCCACTCCAATTCGCATCTGCCCCAACAGATCCACAGATCAATCTCTATTGCACTCCACATTGACCTTTCCCACTTGGACAAAAGAAACACTGATGTGATAATGCTGTTCATTGACTACAGCTCAGCGTTCAACACCACAGTGCCCTCGAAATTCATCACTAAGCTAAGGGCCATGCGACTGAACACCCTCTGCAACTGGATCCTGGACTTCCTGACGGGCCGCCCCAGGTGGTAAGGGTAGGCAACAACACATCCGCCACGCTGACCCTCAACTTGGGGGCCCTTCAGGGGTGCGTGCTTCGTCCCCTCATGTACTCCCTGTTCACCCACGACTGCGTGGCTGCGCACGCCTCCAACACCATCATTAAGTTTGCTGATGACACAAAGGTGGTAGGCCTGATCACTGACAACTATGAGACAGCCTATAGGGAGGAGGTCAGAGACCTGGCAGTTTGGTGTCAGGACAACAATAAGACAAAGGAGCTTATCGTGGACTACATGAAACGGAGGGCTGAGCACACCACCATTCACATCGACAGGGCTGTAGTGGAGCGGGTCGAGAGCTTGAAGTTCCTCGGTGTCCACATCACTAAGGACCTATTATGTTCCAAACACACCAACACAGTCGTGAAGAGGGCACAATAACGCCTCTTCCCCCTTAGGAGGATGAAAAGATTTGGCATGGGCCCTTAGATCCTCAAAAAGTTAAACAGCTGCACAATCAAGAGCATTTTGACTGGCTGCATCACCCCTTGGTATGGCAACTGCTTGGCATCCGACCGCAAGGCGCTATAGAGGGTAATGTGGGTGTGTGTGTTTATGGCCCAGTACATCACTGGGACCGAGCTCCCTGCCATCCAGGACCTCTATACCAGGCAGTGTCAGAGGAAGGCCCACATTTTTTTCAAAGACTCCTGCCACACAAGCCACAGATGTTTCTCTCTGCTACCGCATGCCAAGCGGTACCAATACACCAAGTCTGGAACCAACAGGACCCTGAACAGCTTCTACCCCAAAGCCATACGACTTCTAAACAAGACTGCTAAATAGCTTAGCAAATGGCTACCCAGACTACCTGCAATTACCATTTTTTGCACTAACTCTCTTGCACTGACTCTATGCACACACACACTGGACTCTACCCACACACTCACACATACTTACACCACAACACACACACACACACACACTACATACACCCACACTACATACACCCACACATACATAACATGCACACACATGCATACTGACGGCACAAACACACACACACACTTGTTTTCGTGAAAATTCAGGACTTTTTGGAGCGTTAAAATGTTTGACCAATAAAACTCTTATTTTCCCTAACCACTAACCATAACCGTAACCCCCAAAACCCTAACCCTAACCCTAACCTTAACCCTAAACCTAACCCTAAACCTAACCCTTAAGCTTAAAATAGCATTTTAACAAATTCAGGACCTTTTCAGGACAGAAATGTTAGGACTTTGGGGTCCTGATAATGTTGGAAAACACACACACACACACACATCAAGACAAAGGAGATGATCGTGGACTACAGGAAAAGCACGGCCGAGCACGCCCCCATTCTCATCAACGGGCCTGTAGTGGAGCAGGTTGAGAGCTTCAGGTTCCTTGGTGTCCACATCACCAACAAACTGTCATGGTCTAAACACACCAAGACAGTCGTGAAGAGGACACGACAATGCCTATTCCCCCTCAGGAGACTGAAAAGATTTGGCATGGGTCCTCAGATCCTCAAAAAGTTCTACAGCTGCACCATCAAGAGCATCCTGACTGGTTGCATCACCGCCTGGTCTGGCAACTGCTCGGCCTCCGACCGCAAGGCACTACAGAGGTTAGTGCGTACGGCCCAGTACATCACTGGGCAAAGCTTCCTGCCATCCAGGACCTCCATAGCAGGCAGTGTCAGAGGAAGGCCCTAAAAGTTGCCATAGACTCCAGCCACCCTAGTCATAGACTGTTCTCTTTGCTACCGCACGGCAAGCGGTACCAGAGCGCCAAGTCTAGGTCCAAAAGGCTTCTTAACAGCTTCTACCCCCAAGCCATAAGACTCCTGAACAGCTAACCAAATGGCTACCCAGACTATTTGCATTGACCCCCCCGCTGCTGCTCTCTATTTATTATCTATGCATAGTCACTTTACCTCTACCTACATGTACATATTACCTCAATTACCTCGACTAACCTGTGCCCCCGCACATTGACTCTGTACCGGTACCCCCTGTATATAGCCTTGTTACTGTTATTTGATTTTAATTTAATTTATTCATTGTTTACTTCATTTTATTTAGTAAATGCTTTCTTAACACTTTTTCTTCTTAAAACTGCATTGTTGGTTAAGGGCTTGTAAGTAAGCATTTCACTGTAAGGCGCATGTGACAAATAACAATTTGATTTGATTAGATTTGATACACACACACTGCTACTGTTAATTATCTATCCTGTTGCCTATTCACCCCTACCTACATGTACAGTACATAGCTATAGTGGCTTGCGAAAGTATTCACCCCCCTTGGCGTTTTTCCTATTTTGTTGCCTTCCAACCTGGAATTAAAATGGATTTGGGGGGGGTTGTATTATTTGATTTACACAACATGCCTACCACTTTGAAGATGCAACATATTTTTTATTGTGAAACAAACAAGAAATATGACAAAAAAACAGAAAACTTGAGTGTGCATATGTATTCACCCCCCCAAAGTCAATACTTTGTAGAGCCACCTTTTGCAGTAATTACAGCTGCAAGCTTCTTGGGGTATGTCACTATAAGCTTGGCACATCTAGCCACCGGGATTTCTGCCCATTCTTCAAGGCAAAACTGCTCCAGCTCCTTCAAGTTGGGTGGGTTCCGCTGGTGTACAGCAATCTTTAAGTCATACCACAGATTCTCAATTGGATTGAGGTCTGGGCTTTGACTAGGCCATTCCAAGACATTTAAATGTTTCCCCTTAAACCACTCAAGTGTTGCTTTAGCAGTATGCTTAGGGTCATTGTCCTGCTGGAAGGCGAACCTCTGTCCCAGTCTCAAATCTCTGGAAGACTGAAACAGGTTTCCCTCAAGAATTTCCCTGTATTTAGCGCCATACATCAATCCTTCAAATCTGACCAGTTTCCCAGTCCCTGCCGATGAAAAACATCCCCACCATGCCTCTTTGATTAATGCCCTCCTTGCCTGGTCCGTGAGATTTGGTGGGCGGCCCTCTCTTGGCAGGTTTGTTGTGGTGCCATATTCTTTCAATTTTTTAATAATGGATTTAATGGTGCTCCGTGGGATGTTCAAAGTTTCTGATATTTTTTTATAACCCAACCCTGATCTGTACTTCTCCACAACTTTGTCCCTGACCTGTTTGGAGAGCTTCTTGGTCTTCATGGTGCCGCTTGCTTGGTGGTGTCCCTTGCTTAGTGGTGTTGCAGACTCTGGAGCCTTTCAGAACAGGTGTACTGAAATCATTTGACAGATCATGTGACACTTAGATTGTACACAGGTGGACTTAATTTAACTAATTATGTGACTTCTGAAGGTATTTGGTTGCACCAGATCTTATTTAGGGGCTTCATAGCAAAGGGGGTGAATACATATGCACGCACCACTTTTCCGTTATTAATTTTTTAGAATTCTTTGAACCAAGTAATTTTTTTAATTTCACTTCACCAATTTGGACTATTTTGTGTATGTCCATTACATGAAATCCAAATAAAAATCAATTTAAATTACAGGTTGTAATGCAACAAAATAGGAATAACGCCAAGGGGGATGAATACTTTTGCAAGGCACTGTACCTCAATGACCTCGTACCCCTGCACGTCGACTTGGTACTGGTACTCCCTACATGGCCATGTTATTTTCTACTCCATATACACATTGCATTTGGAAAGTACTCAGACCCCTTCCCTTTTCCACATTTTCTTACGTTACAGCCTTATTTTAAAATGGATTTAAAAAATCCTCATCAATCTACACACAATACCCCATAATGACAAAGAGAAAACAGGTTTTTAGAAATTTTAGCAAATGTATTGAAAAAATAAAATAAAACACCTTAAGTATTCAGACCCTTTTCTATGAGACTCGAAATTGAGCTTAGGTGCACCCTGTTTCCATCTAACATCCTTGAGATGTTTCTACAACATGATTGGAGTCCACCTGTGGTAAATTCAATTGACTGGACATGATTTGGAAAGGCACACACCTGTCTCTATTCAGTCCCACAGTTGACAGTGCATGTCAGAGCAAAAAACAAGCCATGAGGTTGAAGGAATTGTCCGTAGAGCTCCGAGATAGGATTTTGTCGAGGCACAGATCTGGGGAAGGGCAGCAAAAAATGTCTGCAGCATTGAAGGTCCCCAAGAACACAGTGACCTCCATCATTCTTCAATGGAAGAAGTTTGGAACCACCAAGACTCTTCCTAGAGCTGGGTGCCCGGTCAAACTGAGCAATCGGGGGAGAAGGGCCTTGGTCAGGGAGATGACCAAGAACCGGATGATCACTCTGACAGAGCTGTGGGGATGTTTTTCAGCAGCATGGACTGGGAGATTAGTCAGGATCGAGGAAAAGATGAACGGAGCAAAGTACAGAGAGATCCTTGATGAAAACCTGCTCCAGAGCACTCAGGACCTCAGACTGGGGCCAAGGTTCACCTTCCAACAGGACAACAACCCTAAGCACACAGCAAAGACAACACAGGAGTGGCTTCGGGACAAGTCTCTGAATGTCCTTGAGAGGCCTAGCCAGAGCCCGGACTTGAACCCGATCGAACATCTCTGGAGAGACCTGAAAATAGCTGTGTAGCAACACTCCCCATCCAACCTGACAGAGCTTGTGAGGATCTGCAGAGAAGAATGGGAGAAACTCCCCAAATATAGTTGTGCCAAGCTTGTAGCATCATACTCAAGAAGACTCAAGGCTGTAATCGCTGCCAAAGGTGCTTCAACAAAGTACTGAGTAAAGGGTCTAAATACTTATGTTTGTAATATTTTATAAATTTGCTAAAATGTCTAAAAACCAGTTTTTGCTTCGTCATTATGGGGTACTGTGTGTAGACTAATAAAAAATTAAAATAAACACGTAATCCATTTTTGAATAAGGCTTTAACATTACAAAATGAGGGAAAAGTCAAGGGGTCTGAATACTTTTCGAATGCACTGTATACCCATGTTATACTCCCTATATACAGTATAGCCATGTTATTTTTCCTCTGTATTTCTATTCTTTGTTCACTGTGTATTTATTCCTCATGTCACTATTTCTATTTTTTTACTCTGCATTGTTGGAAAAGGACCCGTAACTAAGCGTTTCACTGTTAGTCTACACCTGTTGTCTACGAAGCATGTGATTTGATTTGAACGTTAAAGTGCAAAGTTCAATTAGTCCAACATGTTATTTAGGTGCAGTAGGCCTATTGCAGTAGCAGTGGTTTGGTTTTTACTTATGGTTGTCTTGCACTTTCCTTTTCCATCTCGCTCTCTTTCTTCCTCCCATGTCTTCCTTTTTCCTTCTCTTCCACTGTCTAGCTTCCTTCCTGATATCCTCTCTCTGGTCCGTTCTCTCCCTCCTCCTTCCCCCAGCTCTCTACATCTTTTTTTGCTCCCTCTTTCCCTGTCATTCTTTCACTTCAAATCTCCAATCATACCCCCCCCCCCCCCTTCTCTCTCTCTCTCTCGAAATCCAGATCATATAGAAATCTGTGTGTGTGACTCTCTTTAACAGTCATCCTCTGAGATGCTTGTGTTGGTTCAATCTCTCTCTCTCTCTCTCTCTCTCTCTCTCTCTCTCTCTCTCTCTCTCTCTCTCTCTCTCTCTCTCTCTCTCTCTCTCTCTCTCTCTCTCTCTCTCTCTCTCTCTCTCTCTCTCTCTCGCCCCCTCTTTTTTATTTTATTTTTATTTATTTCACCTTTATTTAACCAGGTAAGTTCTCATTTATAACTGCGACCTGGCCAAGATAAAGCAAAGCAGTGCGATTAAAAACAACAACAACACAGAGTTATATATGGTATAAACAAAAACAAAACGTACAGTCAATAACACAATATAAAATCTATATACAGTGTGTGCAAATGTAGTAAGTTATGGAGGTAAGGCAATAAATAGGCCATAGTGCAAAATAATTACAATTTAGTATTAACACTGGAGTGATAGATATAAAGAACATGGTGTGCAAATAGAGATACTGGGGTGCAAATGAGCAAAATAAATAACAATATAAATAACAATATGGGGATGAGGTAGTTGGGTGGGCTGTGTACAGCTGCAGTGATCGGTAAGCTGCTCTGACAACTGATGCTTAAAGATAGTGAGGGAGATAAGTGTCTCCAGCTTCAGAGATTTTTGCAGTTCGTTCCAGTCATTTGCAGCAGAGAACTGGAAGGAATGGCGGCCAAAGGAGGTGCTGGCTTTGGGGATGACCAGTGAGATATACCTGCTGGAACGCATACTACGGGTGGGTGTTGCTATGGTGACCAATGATCTAAGATAAGGTGGGGATTTGACTAGAAGTGATTTATAGATGACCTGGAGCCAGTGGGTTTGGCGACGAATATGTAGTGAGGACCAGCCAACGAGAGCGTACAGGTCACAATGGTGGGTAGTATATGGGGCTTTGGTGACAAAATGGATGGCACTGTGATAGACTACATCCAATTTGCTGAGTAGAGTGTTGGAAGATATTTTGCCGAAGTCAAGGATCGGTAGGATAGTCAGTTTTACGAGGGCATGTTTAGCAGCATGAGTGAAGGAGGTTTTGTTGCGAAATAGGAAGCAGATTCTAGATTTAACTTTGGATTGGAGATGCTTAATGTGAGTCTGGAAGGAGAGTTTACGGTCTAACCAGACACCTAGGTATTTGTAGTTGTCCACATATTCTAAGTCAGACCCGTCGAGAGTAGTGATTCTAGTCGGGCGGGCGCAAGCAGCGTTCGATTGAAGAGCATGCATTTAGTTTTACTAGTGTTTAAGAGCAGTTGTAGGCCACGGAAGGAGTGTTGTATGGCATTGAAGCTCGTTTGGAGGTTTGTTAACACAGTGTCCAATGAAGGGCCAGATGTATACAAAATGGTGTCGTCTGCATAGAAGTGGATCTGAGAGTCACCAGCAGCAAGAGCGACATCATTGATATACACAGAGAATAGAGTCGGCCCGAGAATTGAACCCTGTGGCACACCCATAGATACTGCCAGAGGTCCAGACAACTGGCCCTCCGATTTGACACATTCAACTCTATCAGAGAAGTAGTTGGTGAACCAGGCGAGGCAGTCATTTGAGAAACCAAGGCTATTTCGTCTGCCAATAAGAATGCAGAGTCAAAAGCCTTGGCCAGGTCGATGAAGACGGCTGCACAGTTCTGTCTTTTATCGATTGCGGTTATTATATTGTTTAGGACCTTGAGCGTGGCTGAGGTGCACCCATGACCAGCTCGGAAATGAGATTGCATAGCGGAGAAGGTATGGTGGGATTCAAAATGGTCGCTGATCTGTTTGTTAACTAGGCTTTCAAATACTTTCGAAAGGCAGGGCAGGATGGATATAGGTCTGTAACAGTTTGGATCTAGAGTGTCACCCCCTTTGAAGAGGGGGATGACCGCGGCAGCTTTTTGATCTCTGGTGATCTCAGACGATACGAAAGAGAGGTTGAACAGGCTAGTAATAGGGGTTGCGACAATTTCGGCGGATAATTTTAGAAAGAAAGGGTCCTGATTGTCTAGCCCAGCTTATTTGTAGGGGTCCAGATTTAGCAGCTCTTTCAGGACATCAGCTATCTGAATTTGGGTGAATTTGTGTATATTGGTTCCTGACTTCCCTGAAAAGTTGCATATCGCGGAGGCTGATCGATGCTAATGCAGTAATGACATTCTAGTGCTGTTGGTCTGATGGTAGCTCTAGTTAAGAGCCCTAGTCCTGTTCAGTGGGTCTGATGGTAGCATTAATTAATAGCCCTAGTCCTGTTCAGTGGGTCTGATGGTAGCATTAATTAAGAGTCCTAGTCCTGTTCAGTGGGTCTGATGGTAGCATTAATTAAGAGCCTAGTCATATTCAGTGGGTCTGATGGTAGCATTAATTAATAGCCCTAGTCATGTTCGGTCTGATGGTAGCATTAATGAAGAGCCCTATTCCTGTTCAGTGGGTCTGATGGTAGCTCTAGTTAAGAGCCCTAGTCCTGTTCAGTGGGTATGATGGTATCTCTAATAATAACCCTAGTCCTGTTCAGTGGGTCTGATGGTAGCATTAATGAAGAGCCCTATTCCTGTTCAGTGGGTCTGATGGTAGCTCTAGTTAAGAGCCCTAGTCCTGTTCAGTGGGTCTGATGGTAGCTCTAATTAATAGTCCTAGTCCTGTTCAGTTGGTCTGATGGTAGCTCTAACTAATATCCCTAGTCCTGTTCAGTGGGTCTGATGGTAGGATTAATTAATAGCCCTAGTCCTGTTCAGTGGAACTGATGGTAGAATTAATTAATAGTCCTAGTCCTGTTCAGTGGGTCTGATGGTAGCTCTAATTAATAGTCCTAGTCCTGTTCAATGGGTCTGATGGTAACATTAATAGCCCTAGTCCTGTTCAGTGGGTCTGATGGTAGCATTAATTAATAGTCCTTGTCCTGTTCAGTGGGTCTGATGGTAGCATTAATTAATAGTCCTAGTCCTGTTCAGTGGGTCTGATGGTAGCATTAATTAATAGTCCTAGTCCTGTTCAGTGGGTCTGATGGTAGCATTAATTAATAGCCCTAGTCCTGTTCAGTGGGTCTGATGGTAGCATTAATTAAGAGTCCTAGTCCTGTTCAGTGGGTCTGATGGTAGCATTAATTAAGAGCCTAGTCCTATTCAGTGGGCCTGATGGTAGCATTAATTAATAGCCCTAGTCCTGTTCAGTGGGTCTGATGGTAGCATTAATGAAGAGCCCTATTCCTGTTCAGTGGGTCTGATGGTAGCTCTAGTTAAGAGCCCTAGTCCTGTTCAGTGGGTCTGATGGTATCTCTAATAATAACCCTAGTCCTGTTCAGTGGGTCTGATGGTAGCATTAATGAAGAGCCCTATTCCTGTTCAGTGGGTCTGATGGTAGCTCTAGTTAAGAGCCCTAGTCCTGTTCAGTGGGTCTGATGGTATCTCTAATTAATAGTCCTAGTCCTGTTCAGTGGGTCTGATGGTAGCATTAATTAATAGCCCTAGTCCTGTTCAGTGGGTCTGATGGTAGCATTAATTAAGAGTCCTAGTCCTGTTCAGTGGGTCTGATGGTAGCATTAATTAAGAGCCTAGTCCTATTCAGTGGGTCTGATGGTAGCATTAATTAATAGACCTAGTCCTGTTCAGTGGGTCTGATGGTAGCATTAATGAAGAGCCCTATTCCTGTTCAGTGGGTCTGATGGTAGCTCTAGTTAAGAGCCCTAGTCCTGTTCAGTGGGTCTGATGGTATCTCTAATAATAACCCTAGTCCTGTTCAGTGGGTCTGATGGTAGCATTAATGAAGAGCCCTATTCCTGTTCAGTGGGTCTGATGGTAGCTCTAGTTAAGAGCCCTAGTCCTGTTCAGTGGGTCTGATGGTAGCTCTAATTAATAGTCCTAGTCCTGTTCAGTTGGTCTGATGGTAGCTCTAACTAATATCCCTAGTCCTGTTCAGTGGGTCTGATGGTAGCATTAATTAATAGCCCTAGTCCTGTTCAGTGGGACTGATGGTAGAATTAATTAATAGTCCTAGTCCTGTTCAGTGGGTCTGATGGTAGCTCTAGTTAAGAGCCCTAGTCCTGTTCAGTGGGTCTGATGGTAGCTCTAATTAATATTCCTAGTCCTATTCAGTGGGTCTGATGGTAGCATTAATTAATAGTCCTTGTCCTGTTCAGTGGGTCTGATGGTAGCATTAATTAATAGTCCTAGTCCTGTTCAGTGGGTCTGATGGTAGCATTAATTAATAGTCCTAGTCCTGTTCAGTGGGTCTGATGGTAGCATTAATTAATAGTCCTAGTCCTGTTCAGTGGGTCTGATGGTAGCATTAATTAATAGTCCTAGTCCTGTTCAGTGGGTCTGATGTTAGCATTAATTAATAGTCCTAGTCCTGTTCAGTGGGTCTGATGGTAGCATTAATTAATAGTCCTAGTCCTGTTCAGTGGGTCTGATGGTAGCTCTAATTAATATTCCTAGTCCTATTCAGTGGGTCTGATGGTAGCATTAATTAATAGTCCTAGTCCTGTTCAGTGGGTCTGATGGTAGCTCTAATTAATATTCCTAGTCCTATTCAGTGGGTCTGATGGTAGCATTAATTAATAGTCCTGTTCTCAAGGCTCCTTTACTTCCCTTGTCTATATGGATCCCACACACTTTTCACCTCCTCTGCTACTCTGTCTGTGCCCTGAGGGTGTGTGTGTGTGTGTGTGAGTCCCTAAGTTTGTGCGTGTGTTTCCCCCTGCCTCTAAACCCCTTAACACCTCTTCATCCGTTCCCCCCGTTCCCTCCTGCCTCTAAACCCCTTAACACCTCCTCATCTCCACAAACGCTAGGCTTACCTTGTCCCCCTTGACTCCGTCAGTTCCCTGCAAGACAGAACAAACACACACACACAAGGTTAGTCTGGCCTTGTCATTGCAGACGATAGAGTCGAGAGCAGAGAGGGGCGACAGGAGACACTTTGGCTCTGTTATGGATTGAAGTGGACTTCATTAGCAAGGACAACTTCTGAAAATACAATCATCTCTGAACTTAATTACAACTTTAAAACACTGACTCTGTGACTGTAGAAATTAGTGATCTTGGCTCACATACAATGACATACACACACTAATGCACCAAGTATGAAGTATTTCAAGTATTTCATATTGACTATACAATTCCAATACTATGTGACAGTTTTTTTTCGTTTTCAATGTGACGCCACTCACATCTCTTCCATCAGCTCCTGGGATTCCATTGGAACCGCCTTTACCGTCTTTACCCTGGATTGGGAATGGGATAGGAATGGAGACAGGCATCACTCAATGTCTTTGACTAGACTTATTAATACACACACACACACACACACACACATATCTCTTACCGGGGGTCCTGTAACACCTACACCCATGGGTCCCTGTGGCCCTGGAGGCCCGTCCTCTCCTTTAGGACCCTGTGAAAAGGAAACACATACACATTAAAATGAGAACTTAGTGTTGTGAAATTGTTGGATATTACTTGTTAGATATTACTGCACTGTCGGAGCTAGAAGCACAAGCATTTCGCTACACCCGCAATAACATCTGCTAAACACGTGTATGTGAAAAATAACATTTGATTTGATTTGATATGTGAGTGTGTTTGTGTGTGTGTGTGTGTTTATGCACGTATGAGTGTGGGTGTGTTTATGCACATATACAGTAATCCTTCTACCCTCCCTCCCCCACCCCCCCATGAAAAAAAGGGGGTGGTTGTCCCACTGGCTATCCTAAATTGAATGCACCAATTTGTAAGTCGCTCTGGATAAGAGCGTCTGCTAAATGACTTAAATGTAAATGTACAGTATGTGTGCTACGCGGGTGTGTGTGTGTGTGTGTGTGTGTGTGTGTGTGTGTGTGTGTGTGTGTGTGTGTGTGTGTGTGTGTGTGTGTGTGTGTGTGTGTGTGTGTGTGTGTGTGTGTGTACCGTTTCCCCAGCAGGTCCAATAGGTCCACTAAGTCCTCTAATACCCTGAGGACCCTGTAGAAGAGCAACATGATGAAGATAATACACTGCTCAAAAAAATTAAGGGAACACTTAAACAACACAATGTAACTCCAAGTCAATCACACTTCTGTGAAATCAAACTGTCCACATAGGAAGCAACACTGATTGACAATAAATGTCACATGCTGTTGTGCAAATGGAATAGACAACAGGTGGAAATTATAGGCAATTAGCAAGACACCCCCAATAAAGGACTGGTTTTGCATGTGGTGACCACAGACCACTTCTCAGTTCCTATGCTTCCTGGCTGATGTTTTGGTCACTTTTGAATGCTGGCGGTGCTTTCACTCTAGTGGTAGCATGAGACGGAGTCCACAACCCACACAAGTGGCTCAGGTAGTGCAGCTCATCCAGGATGGCACATCAATGCGAGCTGTGGCAAGAAGGTTTGCTGTGTTTGTCAGCGTAGTGTCCAGAGCATGGAGGCGCTACCAGGAGACAGGCCAGTACATCAGGAGATGTGGAGGAGGCCGTAGGAGGGCAACAACCCAGCAGCAGGACTGCTACCTCCGCCTTCGTGCCAGGAGGAGCAGGAGGAGCACTGCCAGAGCCCTGCAAAATGACCTCCAGCAGGCCACAAATGTGCATGTGTCTGCTCAAACGGTCAGAAACAGACTCCATGAGGGTGGTATGAGGGCCCGACGTCCACAGGTGGGGGTTGTGCTTACAGCCCAACACCGTGCAGGATGTTTGGCATTTGCCAGAGAACACCAAGATTGGCAAATTCGCCACTGGCGCCCTGTGCTCTTCACAGATGAAAGCAGGTTCACACTGAGCACGTGACAGACGTGACAGAGTCTGGAGACGCCGTGGAGAACGTTCTGCTGCCTGCAACATCCTCCAGCATGACCGGTTTGGCGGTGGGTCAGTCATGGTGTGGGGTGGCATTTCTTTGGGGGTCCGCACAGCCCTCCATGTGCTCGCCAGAGGTAGCCTGACTGCCATTAGGTACCGAGATGAGATCCTCAGACCCCTTGTGAGACAATATGCTGGTGCGGTTGGCCCTTGGTTCCTCCTAATGCAAGACAATGCTAGACCTCATGTGGCTGGAGTGTGTCAGCAGTTCCTGCAAGAGGAAGGCATTGATGCTATGGACTGGCCTGCCCGTTCCACAGACCTGAATCCAATTGAGCACATCTGGGATATCATGTCTCGCTCCATCCACCAACGCCACGTTGCACCACAGACTGTCCAGGAGTTGGCGGATGCTTTAGTCCAGGTCTGGGAGGAGATCCCTCAGGAGACCATCCACCACCTCATCAGGAGCATGCCCAGGCGTTGTAGGGAGGTCATACAGGCACGTGGAGGCCACACACACTACTGAGCCTCATTTTGACTTGTTTTAAGGACATTACATCAAAGTTGGATCAGCCTGTAGTGTGGTTTTTTCCACTTTAATTTTGAGGGTGACTCCAAATCCAGACCTCCATGGGTTGATACATTTGATTTCCATTGATAATTTTTGTGTGATTTTGTTGTCAGCACATTCAACTATGTAAATAAAAAAGTATTTAATAAGATTATTTCATTCATTCAGATCTAGGATGTGTTATTTTAGTGTTCCCTTTATTTTTTTGAGCAGTGTAGAAAGAGACTATAGAAACCATTTGACCTACTAGAGGCAATCATATTTCATATGCATTTAATCATTATTTTGTCATGTTTTTTATTAGAATAATAACACTTACTGCCACCCCTGGTAGGCCCCTAGGTCCTTCTTCTCCCTAAGACAGAGAGAGAGAGAGAGAGAGAGAGAGAGAGAGAGAGAGAGAGAGAGAGAGAGAGAGAGAGAGAGAGAGAGAGAGAGAGAGAGAGAGAGAGAGAGAGAGAGAGAGAGAGAGAGAGAGAGAGAGCGAGAGAGAGAGAGAGAGAGAGAGTGAATAACATAACATCTCTCATTATCCCAAACATTCCCAAAGACGGTACCTCAACTAAACCAAGTGAAGATGACTCTGTCTGTTCTACTAAACCAAGTGAAGAAGACATTGTCTGTTCTACTAAACCAAGTGAAGAAGACATTGTCTGTTCTATTAAACCAAGTGAAGAAGACTCTGTCTGTTCTATTAAACCAAGTGAAGAAGACTCTGTCTGTTCTATTAAACCAAGTGAAGAAGACTGTCTGTTCTATTAAACAAAGTGAAGAAGACTCTCTCTGTTCTATTAAACCAAGTGAAGAAGACTCTGTCTGTTCTATTAAACCAAGTGAAGAAGACTGTCTGTTCTATTAAACCAAGTGAAGAAGACTGTCTGTTCTATTAAACCAAGTGAAGAAGACTGTCTGTTCTACTAAACCAAGTGAAGAAGACTCTGTCTGTTCTATTAAACCAAGTGAAGAAGACTCTGTCTGTTCTACATCTCTTTTGAACAGTGTGAGAAACAATTCATGGTATGAAAATGGAAGTACCGAAAACAGAAAACATCAGTACACAGAAGCTACCTGAACCAACTAAATAGCTAACATATGAGTTGAAACGTGGTCTAGGTCAATAGACAACAGCCAAGGTAAGTGTATTAGTATTTTGAGTGACCCATCTCCTCAGTGAATGTGTTCTTACTTGAGGTCCTGCGAGGCCCACTCCTTCAACTCCTGGGTCACCCTACAGGGGGCAGCATAGACACACACACACACACACACACACACACACACACACACACACACACACACACACACACACACACACACACACACACACACACACACACACACACACTGAGTCAGTTACTGATGAGCTACAACACCTCACCAACCTCACAGACACACACACACTGAGTCAGTTACTGATTAACTACAACTACAACACCTCACCAACCTCACAGACACACACACTGAGTCAGTTACTGATGAACTACAGCTACAACACCTCACCGACCTCACAGACACATACACAGAGTCAGTTACTGATTAACTACAACTACAACACCTCACCAACCTAACAGACACACACACTGAGTCAGTTACTGATGAACTACAACACCTCACCAACCTCACAGACACACACACTGAGTCAGTTACTGATTAACTACAACTACAACACCTCACCAACCTCAGAGACACACACACTGAGTCAGTTACTGATTAACTACAACTACAACACCTCACCAACCTCACAGACACACACACTGAGTCAGTTACTGATTAACTACAACTACAACTACAACACATCACCAACCTCACAGACACACACACTGAGTCAGTTACTGATTAATAACAACTACAACACCTCACCAACCTCACAGACACACACACTGAGTCAGTTACTGATTAACTACAACTACAACACCTCACCAACCTCACAGACACACACACTGAGTCAGTTACTGATTAACTACAACTACAACACCTCACCAACCTCACAGACACACACACTGAGTCAGTTACTGATTAACTACAGCTACAACACCTCACCAACCTCACAGACACACACACTGAGTCAGTTACTGATTAACCACAACTACAACACCTCACCAACCTCACAGACACACACACTGAGTCAGTTATTGATTAACTACAGCTACAACACCTCACCAACCTCACAGACACACACACTGAGTCAGTTACTGATTAACTACAACACCTCACCAACCTCACTGACACACACACTGAGTCAGTTACTGATGAACTACAACACCTCAACGACCTCACAGACACATACACAGAGTCAGTTACTGATTAACTACAACTACAACACCTCACCAACCTCAGAGACACACACACTGAGTCAGTTACTGATTAACTACAGCTACAACACCTCACCAACCTCACAGACACACACACTGAGTCAGTTACTGATTAACTACAACTACAACACCTCACCAACCTCACAGACACACACACTGAGTCAGTTACTGATTAACTACAACTACAACACCTCACCAACCTCACAGACACACACACTGAGTCAGTTACTGATTAACTACAGCTACAACACCTCACCAACCTCACAGACACACACACTGAGTCAGTTACTGATTAACTACAACTACAACACGTCACCAACCTCACAGACACACACACTGAGTCAGTTACTGATTAACTACAACTACAACACCTCACCAACCTCACAGACACACACACTGAGTCAGTTACTGATTAACTACAACTACAACACCTCACCAACCTCAGAGACACACACACTGAGTCAGTTACTGATTAACTACAACTACAACACCTCACCAACCTAACAGACACACACACTGAGTCAGTTACTGATTAACTACAGCTACAAAACCTCACCAACCTCACAGACACACACACTGAGTCAGTTACTGATTAACTACAACTACAACACCTCACCAACCTCACAGACACACACACTGAGTCAGTTACTGATTAACTACAACTACAACACCTCACCAACCTCACAGACACACACACTGAGTCAGTTACTGATTAACTACAACTACAACACCTCACCAACCTCACAGACACACACACTTAGTCAGTTACTGATGAATTAAAGCTACAATACCTCACCAACCTCACAGACACACACACTGAGTCAGTTACTGATTAACTACAACTACAACACCTCACCAACCTCACAGACACACACACTGAGTCAGTTACTGATTAACTACAACTACAACACCACACCAATCTCACAGACACACACACTGAGTCAGTTACTGATGAACTACAACACCTCACCAACCTCACAGACACACACACTGAGTCAGTTACTGATTAACTACAGCTACAACACCACACCAATCTCACAGACACACACACTGAGTCAGTTACTGATTAACTACAACTACAACACCTCACCAACCTCACAGACACACACACTGAGTCAGTTACTGATTAACTACAACTACAACACCTCACCAACTTCAAAGACACACACACTGAGTCAGTTACTGATGAACTACAACACCTCACCAACCTCACAGACACACACACTGAGTCAGTTACTGATTAACTACAACACCTCACCAACCTCACAGACACACACATTGAGTCAGTTACTGATTAACTACAGCTACAACACCTCACCAACTTCACAGACACACACACTGAGTCAGTTATTGATTAACTACAACACCTCACCAACCTCACAGACACACACACTGAGTCAGTTACTGATGAACTACAACACCTCACCAACCTAACAGACACACACACTGAGTCAGTTACTGATTAACTACAACTACAACACCTCACCAACCTCACAGACACACACACTGAGTCAGATACTGATGAACTACAAAACCTCACCAACCTCACAGACACACACACTGAGTCAGTTACTGATTAACTACAACTACAACACCTCACCAACAAAACAGACACACACACTGAGTCAGTTATTGATTAACTACAACTACAACACCTCACCAACTTCACAGACACACACACTGAGTCAGTTACTGATTAACTACAGCTACAACACCTCACCAACCTCACAGACACACACACTGAGTCAGTTACTGATTAACTACAATGACAAAACATCACCAATCTCACAGACACACACACTTAGTCAGTTGCTGATTAACTACAACTACAACACCTCACCAACCTCACAGACACACACACTGAGTCAGTTACTGATTAACTACAACTACAACACCACACCAATCTCACAGACACACACACTTAGTCAGTTGCTGATTAACTACAACTACAACACCTCACCAACCTCACAGACACACACACTGAGTCAGTTACTGATGAACTTCAACTACAACACCTCACCAACCTCACAGACACACACACTGAGTCAGTTACTGATGAACTACAACACCTCACCAACCTCACAGACACACACACTGAGTCAGTTACTGATTAACTACAACTACAACACCACACCAATCTCACAGACACACACACTGAGTCAGTTACGGATTAACTACAACGACAAAACCTCACCAATCTCACAGACACACACACTGAGTCAGTTACTGATTAACTACAGCTACAACACCACACCAATCTCACAGACACACACACTGAGTCAGTTACTGATTAACTACAACTACAACACCTCACCAACCTCACAGACACACACACTGAGTCAGTTACTGATTAACTACAGCTACAACACCTCACCAACCTAACAGACACACACACTGAGTCAGTTACTGATTAACTACAACTACAACACCTCACAAACCTCACAGACACACACACTGAGTCAGTTACTGATGAACTACAACACCTCACCAACCTCACAGACACACACACTGAGTCAGTTACTGATTAACTACAACTACAACACCTCACCAACCTCACAGACACACACACTGAGTCAGTTACTGATTAACTACAACTACAACACCTCACCAACCTCACAGACACACACACTGAGTCAGTTACTGATTAACTACAACACCTCACCAACCTCACAGACACACAGACTGAGCCAGTTACTGATTAACTACAACTACAACACCACACCAACCTCACAGACACACACACTGAGTCAGTTGCTGATTAACTACAACTACAACACCTCACCAACCTCACAGACACACACACTGAGTCAGTTACTGATGAACTACAATTACAACACCTCACCAACCTCACACGTCCTACCTGGCTTCCTTTAGGTCCAACAGGCCCCTGGACACCGGGAAGCCCTGCTTTACCCTGGTAGATGGAGAGAGAGAGAGAGAGAGAGAGAGAGAGAGAGAGAGAGAGAGAGAGAGAGAGAGAGAGAGAGAGAAGAGGAAGAAAGAGAAGAAAGAAGAAGATATTATATTTCAGCATGCATATCAATAGTAGGCACACACACACACAAAAAGAAGTGATACACCAGGGTCAAATTGAGACAGACTCACGTGTTTCCCTGCGGTCCCCTCTCCTGGGGGTCCGGGGTTGCCCCTCTCACCCTTGGCTCCCAGCACCCCTCCTACACCCACATGTCCCCCAGAGACAGGCACACAGCTCTCACACGCATCTCCCTGGTGAAGGATACAACACACAGAAAGAGAAATGTCAGCGTTAGTTAGTTACATTTAAATTCTTGTCATTAAGCAGACACTCTTATCCAGAGCGAGTTTGTAAATTTTTTCATACTGGTCCCCCATGGGAATTGAACCCACAACCATGGTGTTGCAAGCACCATGCTCTACCAACTGAGCTGCACGGGACTAGTAAGTTAGTTAGTTAGTTAGTTAGTTAGTTAGTTAGTTAGTTAGTTAGTGAGGTAGTTAGTTAGTGAGGTAGTTCATTAGTTAGATAGTGAATTCATTTGTTACATAGTAAGTGAGTGACTTAGTTAAATAGACAGACAGACAGACAGACAGACAGACAGACAGACAGAGAGCCAGCCAGCCATCCCAGCTACACAGCCAGACAGCCAGCCAGACTGAGAGCCAGCCAGCCATCCCAGCTACACAGTCAGACAGCCAGCCAGACTGAGAGCCAGCCAGCCATCCCAGCTACACAGCCAGACAGCCAGCCAGACTGAGAGCCAGCCAGCCATCCCAGCTACACAGCCAGACAGCCAGCCAGACTGAGAGCCAGCCAGCCATCCCAGCTACACAGCCAGACAGCCAGCCAGACTGACTCATTGATAGGTTGGTTGGTTGGTTGTTCCATACCTTCTCTCCCTTCAGTCCAGTTAGTCCATCCCGACCAGGCTCTCCAGGCAGGCCCGGGGTTCCATGGGTTCCGGCCAATCCTTGGTCTCCTTGCTCACCCTGGTCTCCCTAGCAACAGAGACACATGACGTTGTCAATAAAAACAATGCATTGTAATCAATAACATGGATCTGGTCTGTGACTTGTACTTAGACATGAATAAATGAAGATTGATTTAACAACAATCCAGGATAATAGTTCAAGGTTACTGATTACAATGCATGAAGCTTCATCAAATTATAATTAGTCTGAATTAAACAAGTACCTAAACCCAGTAATAGGTTTAACCTCTTAAGAATCTGACCCTTTTTCAATTTTGCCTAAAATGACATACCCAAATCTAACTGCCTGTAGCTCAGGACCAGAAGCAAGGATATGCATATTCCTGATACCATTTGAAATGAAACACTTGGAAGTTTGTGGACATGTGAAATTAATGTAAGAGAATATAACATATTAGATCTGGTAAAAGATAATACAAACAAAAAAACATAAGTGTTCTTTTTTAAAATTGTATCATCTTTGAAATGCAAGAGAAAGGCCACAATATAATATTGCGGTTTAGGCACAATTTAGCAGTGTGTGTGCAAAGTTTCAGATTGATCCAGTGAAGCATTGCAACACTGGACTATTTTGTAAGAAGTCTGCCCAAATGTGCCGAATTGGTCATAACTATAGAGAACATGCAAAAATGATATGGTAATACAAAATTTAAGTTTACACAGTCCCAGGAATGTCATACGTGATGGATCATTAGCTTATACACTAACTTTCACACATCTAGATGGCCGAGCGGGGTGGGTGTGGAGCCAGAGACAGCACGTTAGCTCAACCGTAGAGGTTAATCTGGGTTTGTGATACCAGATTCCTGAATTGTATTGCTGCCTGTCTTCGTTCAGGTAACATCAGTGTGTGCTAAAGATTCAACGTTACTTAAGACGGTCTGAATGACTCCTCAGAGGGCCTACATTTAGACTTCCCAGCTATGGTTATTTAAGGTGGACGAAACCTTCCGGGGACCTAAAGTTCATTTAAGGTGGACTCATTTCTCCGTCACATTTCCTGACCATCCAGCTGAGAATGAATACATTACTGTCCCTTTTTTAATTCCATAAGCATGTGCGTGAGGTGTATACTTTTGTTTGAAAGTAGTATTGTTAAGACTACCAAGAAACACTCTGTGTGACCCTGATTTAGACCACTGCAGCAAAAATTAATGCTATTCAGAGACTTTTACAAAGAGTAACCTGTCATAAAGAACTGACCTTCACTCCCCTTAGACCATCAAGACCTGGCACACCCTGTGGAAAGAGACAGGAGAAGACAGATAGAGAGTGAGAGTTATAACCGCCTATAATAGTACACACACACACACACACACACACACACACACACACACACACACACACACACACACACACACACACACACACACACACACACACACACACACACACACACACACACACGACTGTTCAAGCCTCTACCCATTCAGATATAAAGCCCTGTTGACACAGTGCTAACCACAGAGGCACACACCATGTAATTAAGCTGTGTGAAACAGTAGTTTTCCATGTAATTGAGATGTATAGTTCACTTCGGCGTATCCTGTGGTAGGTGGGGGATTACCTGCATATGTCATGACCTGGCTGTTCCATTTTGAAGATGCAGGTATACACTGAACAACAGTCAGGTCGTTTTTTTTAGTAGGTTTGACAGACGCATGTGTATGTTGTTGGCTTGGTCATGCTAAACAAGCATTGTCAAACTTATGCAAATCTGGTTAACGAAGTAAGCAGAGAGGCCTGTTGCAACTCTCTTCCCTTCAGGTAGAGCGGTCTCACCTGTTTGCCATCGGCACCCACTCCTGGAAGCCCGGGAGGCCCTGGAAGGCCAGGTTCACCTGGCGTACCTGCTGGCAGCTTGACAATGGACGTCCCACTGCCCACCTCTGAGGGAGAAGACTGGCACACCTCACACGATGCACCCTGGGGTAGAGGGGAGACACACTGGGTTAGGACGGGTGGCAAAACTCTCACGCACACCTGCGTGGACACACAAATAGACATGCATGCACACACACTTCACCTTCTCTCCCTTAGGACCTGGAGTTCCCAGACCAGGAATCCCTGCATCTCCCTGTCAAAAGAATCAAATGACACAATATAACACACTCTAACACAACACAACATGGTGACATCACCCAGTTTTAGATGTAGTGTCTGTTAGCTCCACCCTCTCACCTTTATCCCCTTCAGTCCATCCTTGCCACTAGGTCCTCTGGGTCCAGCTTTGCCCTAACAGATAAATAGTTACAGTACATGTCATCACTTTGTCTTCAAAGAGCCTTGCAACCGTCAACTGAAATCATTTCTGCATCAGTAATTTCTGGAAAGCATTTTATCATAACGGGTGACAACTGTGAATATAAAGAATGTTGATAAAACTATCTGTCACTGAAAATAGTCTAGTGAAATCACTCTTAAATGGAAACGTCTACACTCACCGCTTTACCGTCAGCTCCTTTGCCACCAGCGTTACCCTGGAAACAAGAGAAACTGTAATGTCAACAGAACTGTACAAATTGCTTTTGAACTAAATCAATATTCTAGTAAGAGGGTTGTTTTAATGGGTAAGATACATAAAGACATTTATTCCATCAGTCTCTTATGTATAAAGGAACCTTCAGGAACTATGTCAAACCTCCTGTGCCCTACTTAAAACCTTACTCAGTACACACCTTTTCCCCTCTTAGCCCTGCCAGGCCAATGAGTCCAGACTCCCCCTGTACAGCACCAACAGAGTGGAGGAGTTACTTCCGGGTCAGATACACAGAAACAGGAACAACACAGGTACAAACAAACAAACAAACACACACACACACACCATTGGAGGCTGCTGAGGGGAGGACGGCTCATAATAATGTCCGGAACGGAGCAAACGGAATGGCATCAAACACCTGGAAACCATGTGTTTGGTGTATTTGAAGCTATTCCACCTATTCCGGTCCAGCCATTACCACAAGGCCCGTCCTCCCCAATTAAGGTGCCACCAACCTCCTGTGACACACACAACACAACACACACTTACACACAGACATTAATTTCCAAAAAACACACATTCACCTGTTCTCCCTTCTGTCCCAGCCCAGGTTCTCCTTTCTCTCCTTTGAGTGTCAGATGTTGTGTCATAGCAACCATGTTGGCACCAGGTATTTCACCCAGGGTGGGGCATACACCACACGCGTCACCCTTTTCCCCTTTGACCCCATCCGACCCCACCTCTCCCTACCAAGCACACAGACACATATCATCACAGGGAGTCAGATTAGTGATAACACCCACTAATAGGCATGTTTCCTTTAAGGTGTAGCGTCTAAAGTGGTGTCCAAACAGATCAGTTTAATGTGGTGTCCAAACAGATCAGTGTAATGTGGTGTCTAACAAGATCAGTGTAATGTGGTGTCCAAACAGATCAGTTTAATGTGGTGTCCGAACAGATCAGTGTAATGTGGTGTCTGACAAGATCAGTGTAATGTGGTGTCTAAACAGATCAGTTTAATGTGGTCTCTAAACAGATCAGTTTAATGTGGTGTCCAAACAGATCAGTTAGTCTAATGTGGTGTCCAAACAGATCAATTTAATGTGGTGTCCAAACAGATCAGTCAGTCTAATGTGGTGTCCAAACAGATCAGTTATTCAACTACATCTAATGTGGTGTCCAAACAGAGTGAGAGTGATACCCACCTTTCTCACAGCACATGAATGAAACATGAGATTTAAAGGAACTCTGTACCTTCTCTCCCACCTTCCCATCTGCTCCTTGAAGACCCTGATGAATAGAAAAGAGGAGATGAGATGGAGGGAGAAGAGAAGAGCAGAGAAAGATTAGATCATTATTATTTCTAACTATAAATGAGCATGCTTTTCTGAATTCCTTGATGACTATATTGTGCACCTTTAAAGGTCAAAGGTTAAGAGTTAGGGGTGCTATATGTCTCACCGGGAGGCCAGGGTCTCCTATCCCAGGGACCCCAGGCTCTCCTTTGGGCCCCGTCTTCCCCTGGAGGGCCACAGTGTTGCCCATGTCTTCAGATAGGACGGGACACACCTCACACGGGTCACCCTGTGAGACAGACACACAGAATAAAAGACAGAGTCACAGATGTAGAGATACAAACCCACAGATGTAGAGACACAAACCCACAGATGTAGAAACACAAACCCACAGATGTAGAAACACAAACAGTCACAGATGTAGAAACACAAACAGTCACAGATGTAGAAACACAAACAGTCACAGATGTAGAAACACAAACAGTCACAGATGTAGAAACACAAACAGTCACAGATGTAGAAACACAAACAGTCACAGATGTAGAAAACAAACCCACAGTTGTAGAAACACAAACAGCCACAGATGTAGAAACACAAACAGTCACAGATGTAGAAACAAAAACTGTCACAGATGTAGAAACAGAAACAGACACAGATGTAGAAAAACAAACCCACAGATGTAGAAACACAAACAGCCACAGATGTAGAAACACAAACAGTCACAGATGTAGAAACACAAACAGTCACAGATGTACAAACAAAAACAGTCACAGATGTAGAAACACAAACCCATATATCTAGAGAAGCATACATACACTCACCAACAAGTCAAATATATACAGATAGTTAGAGAGAAAATCAAGATCATTCAAGCCAGGACACTGAGGGTTAAGTCACCTTATTTCCTTTACTGCCACCAGGGCCCCTAGGACCCTGAAAACACAACAGCTATACATTATAGTCGAGCATGATACTGATGATGAGGTTTGAAATGACACACTGACTAACACGACTAACTGACTAACATAACTCACAGACTAACTGACTATCATGACTAACATAATTCAGTGCCTATCATAACAATAAGCCATTTAGCAGACACTTTTATCCAAAGCGACTTACAGTCATGTGTGCATGCATTTTTACGTATGGGTGGTCCCGGGGATCAAACCCGCTACCCTGGCGTTACAAGCACCATGCTCTACCAATTGAGCTACAGAGGACCACATAACTAACATGACTAACTGAATGGTCCTCTGTAGCTCAATTGGTAGAGCATGGCGCTTGTAACGCCAGGGTAGCAGGTTTGATCCCCGGGACCACCCATACATAAAAATGTATGCACACATGACTGTAAGTCGCTTTGGATAAATGTGTCTGCTAAATGGCATATTATTATTATAACTCACAAACTAACAGAATATCATGACTTACACAACTTGCTGAGTAACACAACTTACATGTCTAGCTAACTAACATGACTATCAAACTAACATGCCTAACTGAGTATAATGACTAACATGACTAAATTACTAATGTGACTAACATGACTATCACAATTTACATGAATATCAGGACTATCTGCGTAACATGACTTTCTGACTAACATGTCTATCTGACTAGCATTACTATCTGACTAACAGTCAGTCATGGGGTGGAAGGTGGCTTAGTGGTTAAGAGCGTTGTGCCAGTAACCGAAAGGTCGCTGGTTCTAATCGCCGACTAGATGAAAAATCTGTCGATGTGCCCTTGAGCAAGGCACTTAACCCTAATTGCTCCTGTAAGTCGCTCTGGATAAGAGCGTCTGCTAAATATGTAAAAAAAGACTAACTGACTAAAATACAAAACCGTGGTCTGAATGCATCCTGTACTCACAGGATCTCCTGGCTCTCCATCTTTCCCTGGTGTCCCAGAATCCCCCTGGGACAGCAATAGAGGAACAGGACATAGTAACCATTCCAGAAATGTACATTGTTGTGGGATGTTTTCCTATCAAACAATGTAGTCTGTATACTTCATTGTATGCAGACTACATACTGCAGCCTTCAAAGTTTCGAAGTAGGATTTAAATGTTTTACCTTGGCTCCATTCGATCCAGGTGGTCCTCCTGGGATGCCCTAGGAACAAAACAAAACATAAAAAAAGAGTGCTGAGCAACTATCCCTCTCTCTAACTGTGTCTCACTTTCTCTGTCTACCAGAGCCAAACAAGAACAGACGCACTCACACACTGTGTCTGCTCTAAGAAGCTTCTTGGCTTCAGTCAAGGGCAACACACTGTGTCTGCTCTAAGAAGCTTCTTGGCTTCAGTCAAGGGCAACACACTGTGTCTGCTCTAAGAAGCGTATTGGCTTCAGTCAAGGGCAACACACTGTGTCTGCTCTAAGAAGCTTATTGGCTTCAGTCAAGGGCAACACACTGTGTCTGCTCTAAGAAGCTTCTTAGCTTCAGTCAAGGGCAACACACTGTGTCTGCTCTAAGAAGCTTCTTGGCTTCAGTCAAGGGCAACACACTGTGTCTGCTCTAAGAAGCTTATTGGCTTTAGTCAAGGGCAACACACTGTGTCTGCTCTAAGAAGCGTATTGGCTTTAGTCAAGGGCAACACACTGAGTCTGCTCTAAGAAGCTTATTGGCTTCAGTCAAGGGCAACACACTGTGTCTGCTCTAAGAAGCTTATTGGCTTCAGTCAAGGGCAACACACTGTGTCTGCTCTAAGAAGCTTATTGGCTTCAGTCAAGGGCAACACACTGTGTCTGCTCTAAGAAGCTTCTTAGCTTCAGTCAAGGGCAACACACTGAGTCTGCTCTAAGAAGCTTATTGGCTTCAGTCAAGGGCAACACACTGTGTCTGCTCTAAGAAGCTTCTTGGCTTCAGTCAAGGGCAACACACTGTGTCTGCTCTAAGATGTGTTAGAGGTGGATTTCTAAATGTTTTATATTCTATAAGTTTGTCTTAATATCATAATCACTACTACATACAGAGTGATACTGTTGGGAAAGTTACTAATAACTAATGAAGAGGATTTTTTCTCTCGCTCTCTCAGAAACACGAGCCAGTGAGTGAGCCACTCATTCACAGCTCGCCAAGAGATTCAAGGACAAATGGGCAGACAGACACAAAACAGGCTCTCTTAAGCTGAACCATAATTGTCAGTGACCTATATTAATTGGGTAACTAATGCCTATGACCTATGACAACCAACTAATAACCAGGCTGATGACGCCACCAGGCTTATCAAGCAGCTACAAACGTATTTTCATCTTATTTGACAAATCCCATGGTTTAGCCTTCCTATGGACAGACAGCTGCAAGATTGCTTTGTTTCTATGATACATTTTCCAGACATGCTAAATCTTCTCCTGTCTATGTACAAACGTCATTTATATTTTGCATACGGCCTTCTATATTAACCAATCAAGTAGCAGTCTTGTGTGACAATAAAAGGAGGAATTCTCTAGGACCTCCTCCTAAACCTAGGGTTTTATAATACTCTGTCATTATAATCCCTGTGTGTACATCATGGTATTCAAGAATTTGAAGTGAAGTTTCGATGGTCGTTCTCACCATTCTTTCAGATGCTTTTAGCCTCTAGTCAAAGTTATCACACAGTGTCTGCTCTAAGATTCTTCTAGGCACAAAAGCTACTTCCATATAGCCTGCCTTCGCTTGCCAAACCCAGCCCCACCCCGCCCAGTGCATAAAGCATCAGATAACTGGGAGGCAGGAGAGTTATTAAAACAGCACTCTGTCTCCTGACCAGAGGATGGCACAGATAGACACTACTCACTGGTAGGCCAGGTTTTCCAATTCCTGGCAATCCTGGAAGACCGGGGTTTCCCGGTTCTCCTGCTAGTCCCTCGGGCCCCACTTTTCCAGAGGTACCCTGGGAAAACAAGTTCCTAGAGGTTAAAGTTCAAATAGTTCAAATAGTTCAAATTGACATGAAGCAGAAAATGGAAGTTGGATTTCGAGTGCCACTAAAACCATGTGTTAACAGTACATGTAGATAGGAAGGTACAGTGTACATACAATGGAAGTACACATACTGTATTTAAATAGTGCTACATTTAGAAAAGAGTAGCTCTCACCTTCTGTCCCTTGGGTCCCACCACACAGATGGATCCAGTTCGACCCTATAGACACACACAAAACATAGTGACATCATCAGTGTGCGACGTGGCCATAAGAAGGTTGGGTAACCTGTTTTGTAGTTGTTCTTTAGATGTTCTGAAGGTGTTCTGAAGAACTTCTCTCTCTGTTTGCCGGTCTTTCATACATAGGCCTATATACAGCACACACACACACACACACACACACACACACACACACACACACACACACACACACACACACACACACACACACACACACACACACACACACACACACACACACACACACACACACACACACACACACACACACACACACACACACACACACACACACACACTCTGTAAATTCCTCTTTATTGCCACAGTATAAAACTTTCCATGCGTATACACCACGCTAGGCTGAATGGGTGAGATGAAAGGGTTTAAGTCAGCCTGAATCAGCCAGGTTGTGTGAGAGGAACACAGTCAATGAGGTAGCATTGATTATGCTGCCTTTGTTGCTCCAGTCTAAGCTAGCAGGCATTAGGCAGACTTAACACCCAGAGAGATGCCAGACACAGCAGAATAGATATCAGTAAAGGACTAGGCTTTGAAGAGTAATTCAATATAATTCTACTAAACTCCCTCTCTTAGCCTGATAGGGAATATGTGGGAGTGGGAGTGTGTGTCTGTGTCTGTGTGTGAGAGATATTAGTTGTGTTTGTGTGTGTCTGTGCGTGTTCAAGCGTGAGTGAGTGTATGTCTGATCGTGCTATGAGACAGACACATGCTGTTTATTCTTGTAAAATAGGAAGTGATGTTTACGGTTTGCTAACTACCTGGCATATCAGCATAATAGGAACCCCATTATAGAATGCAGAAAACAGTCAGGCCATTTTCTCAGGGAATGTGTATATACTGCCATTTTCTCAGAGAATGTGTATTTGCTACCATTTTCTCAGAGAATGTGTATATACTGCCATTTTCTCAGAGAATGTGTATATACTGCCATTTTCTCAGAGAATGTGTATATACTGGCATTTTCTCAGAGAATGTGTATATACTGCCATTTTCTCAGAGAATGTGTATTTGCTGCCATTCTCTAAGCAATGAAGGAGATGCTGATGATGGTGATGTTGTCACAGAGATAAGCTGCCACTCACATCCTTTCCTGGGGTGCCAGATAGTCCCTGGAGACCAACCTCGCCCTTCTGTCCTTTGTCTCCCTGAGATAAAGAGAGAGAAGGGGGGTCGGGGGAGAAAGAAAGAAAGAAATAACAAATAATCATCATCAGACAGAAGTTAATACCAACTTCTATCAAAGTGACAGACAGCAAAATAAACAGCCAGATACACATATAGAATTTCAGACAGACAGACTGGACAGCCAGGACAGACAGGACAGACAGGACAGCCAGTTGTTTACTAAACATACCTTGTGTCCAACAGCTTCTCCCCAGTTAGCGGGCATCATCTGCAGAGAGAGAGAGAATGAGAACCATCATGAGACCAGGCAGATTGATGAGCAGCGGTAATGTTGAGACCTCACTTGTAGTCTGCTGACGTAATGGAGCATACTAAATAACACATTGACCACACACACACACACACACACACACACACACACACACACACACACACACACACACACACACATTTCCTCTCGTCCACCCACACATCATTCTGAATAGTTGAGCTAATGCTGCGAATGAATACTCTGTGCCCATTGTACCCCAATATAAAAGTCACTCAGGATTTAGGGAAATACTCACCGACTCGCCTTTCTCCCCCTTCTGTCCCATGCGTCCATCTTTGCACTGAGAAACAGAGAGATGTCAGGACACAGACACACCCACACACAATGTTTACCCTGCGAGTATCTATCTTTGTAAATGCAGTTCTATGGAGAGCTACTTATCCACCTATTTTCTTGTGTGATGAGTAACTTGGCCTAAGACCTGCAGAGCTGTGTTAGCTCCCTGAGCTTTAGCTTTAGTTCAGAGGGCTAATACAGACTAACACTTGGACAAGACACTTACTGTACCAGATCCACTGCAGTCTGAACCCTAGGTGAGATAGAGATAGATAGAGAGAGAGAGAGAGAGAGAGAGAGAGAGAGAGAGAGAGAGAGAGAGAGAGAGAGAGAGAGAGAGAGAGAGAGAGAGAGAGAGAGAGAGAGAGAGAGAGAAAGAGAGGGAGGAGAGAGAGAGTGAGGGAGAGAAAGAGGGAGGAGAGATTGAGTGAGAGTTGGAGAGAGAGGGGGGAGAGAGAGAGAGAAAGGAGGGGGGTATATAGAGAGAGAGAGAGAGAGAGGGTAGAAAGAAAGAGAGAGAGAGTGTGTGAGAGAAAGAAAGAGAGAGTGTGAGAGAGAGCGAGAGAGAGAGAGAGAGAGAGAGAGAGAGAGAGAGAGGGAGGGAGGGAGGGAGAGAGAGAGTGAGACAGATAAACAAAGTTTGCTGAACTCAGTATGTATGGCACTAAATCAATGCAGATAAAATAAATATTTGGAAAGTGATGCTAAAATAAAAATAATTATACTATTGAGACTTGACAGTGACGTAAATATTGATGAAACTCTCGGTGTGTGATGATGATGCTGATATGATTCAGTGTATGTATGTGTGTGTATTTGGGGGGTGGCTGATCAGTGAGCATGTTTGTGTGTATGTGTGTAGATGTACGTTTGTGCACCAGGATTAGTTTGGGTACACACACCCCTACGGCCACATCCTCACTGCTGCTCCACGTGTGTGTGTGTGTGTGTGCGTGTCTGTGTGTGTGTGTGTGTGTGTGTGTGTGTGTGTAACCAGGTCAACCATGATAGTCAGTATTAGACGTCCATCTATGTCTGAGGGCATCGGGAGATGACTTGGAAACCGGTCACTAGTGGCAACAGTGAGCGCTGTTACCTTCAAGTGGGTTTCGGTTTTGCATTGTGGACGGGGGATGGTGGATGGGCGTAAGCATCTGATTCCAAAGGTTGCAAGTTCAAATCCAGCGATAGAAAGTTGTTTTTGAGATGTTTATTTTAATCCTATCCCAAACATTAACCCTTACCTTAACCATTCTGAGTTAATTCCTAACCTTAAGAATTTGGAGTTAATGCCTGAACTTAACCCTAACCTTACAAATTCTGCCCAAACTTAACCTTAAACACTTCAACATTTGACGTTTGGAACAACTTCAAAATTTGACGTTTGAGAAACATGGATGAACGTGAGACTGTGGGAGCTCGTAGGTGTGTGTGTGTGTGTGTGTGCGCATTCAGTATATTTTCATATGTATGTGTGTACATGTTTGTGTGTGTATTTGCAGTACGTGTGTATGTTCTTTTCTCACCCGATCTCCCTTCTCTCCCTTCATTCCGTGCTGTCCAGTTTGTCCAACTGAGGCCAGCTGAAACAAACAAACAAACAAACCAAACATGAACACATCTATCACACTTGAAGTCTATGTCTGTATTACTGCATCATCTGAGACAGAATAGGATACCATGACAACAGACATTAGAGGAATTAGCTAAAGCATACAGATATGGCTGAAGAGGATATGTACAGTGCCTTGCAAAAGTATTCATCCCCCATGGCATTTTTCCTGTTTTGTTACATTATAACCTGTAATTTAAATGAATTTTTATTTGGATTTCATGAAATGGACATACACAAAATAGTCAAGATTGATAAAGTGAAATGATAAAAATAACTTAACGGAAAATTGGTGCGTGAATATGTATTCACCCCCTTTGCTATGAAGCCCCTAAATCAGATCTGGTGCAACCAATTACCTTCAGAAGTCATAAAATTAGTTAAATAAAGTCCACCTGTGTGCAATCTAAGTGTCACATGATCTCAGTATATATACACCTGTTCTGAAAGGCCCCAGAGTATGCAACACCACTAAGCAAGGGGCACCACCAAGCAAGCAGCACCATGAAGACCAAGAAGCTCTCCAAACAGGTCAGGGACAAAGTTGTGGAGAAGTACAGTTCAGGGTTGGGTTATAAAAAAATATCCGAAACTTTGAACATCCCACGGAGCACCATTAAATCCATTATTAAAAAATGGAAAGAATATGGCACCACAACAAACCTGCCAAGAGAGGGCCGCCAACCAAAACTCATGGACCAGGCAAGGACGGCATTAATCAGAGAGGCAAAAAAGAGACCAAAGATAACCCCGAAGGAGCTGAAAAGCTCCACAGCGGAGATTGGAGTATCTGTCCATAGGACCACTTTAAGCCGTATCCTCCACAGAGCTGGGCTTTATGGAAGAGAGGCCAGAAAAAAGCCATTGCTTAAAGCAAAAAATAAGCAAACATGTTTGGTGTTCGCCAAAAGGCATGTGGGAGACTCCCTAAACATATGGAAGAAGGTACTTTGGTCAGATGAGACTAAAATTGAGGGGATGTTTTTCATCAGCAGGGACTGGGAAACTGGTCAGAATTGAAGGAATGATGGATGGTAAATACAGGGAAATTCTTAAGGGAAACCTGTTTCAGTCTACCAGAGATTTGAGAGTGGGACAGAGGTTCACCTTCCAGCAGGACAATGACCCTAAGCATACTGCTAAAGCAACACTTGAGTGGTTTAAGGGGAAACATTTAAATGTCTTGGAATGGCCTAGTCAAAGCCCAGACCTTAATACAATTGAGAATCTGTCGTATGACTTAAAGATTGCTGTACACCAAAGGAACCCGTCCAACTTGAAGGAGCTGGAGCAGTTTTGCCATGAAGAATGGGCAAAAATCTCAGTGGCTAGATGTGCCAAGCTTATAGAGACATACCCCAAGAGACTTGCAGCTGTAATTGCTGCAAAAGGTGACTCTACAAAGTATTGACTTTGGGGGGGGGTGAATAGTTATGTACGCTCAAGTTTTCCGTTTTTTTGTCTTATTTCTTGTTTGTTTCACAAAAAAATATTTTGCATCTTCAAAGTGGTAGGCATACTG
This sequence comes from Coregonus lavaretus, assembly GCF_964263955.1. Lineage (NCBI taxonomy): Eukaryota > Metazoa > Chordata > Actinopteri > Salmoniformes > Salmonidae > Coregonus > Coregonus lavaretus. Next base: position 36,523 of record NW_028159333.1, on the reverse strand, counting down.
TGTAAATCAAATGATACAAACCCCCCCAAAAATCCATTTTAATTCCAGGTTGTAAGGTAACAGAATAGGAAAAATGCCAAGGGGGGTGAATACTTTGGCAAGCCACTGTAACTAGAGGAGTAGTCATTCACCTGGGTATTACTCCACTTCCCAGTGTCTCAGACTTAGCCAGAAGGAAACTACAAGGTATTTTTGCTTCTTTATACCTGAACATCATTGCCTACATATTTATTCAATAAAACGGATTTCATTGTTTTATTGTTTTTGATAGAAATTCATTCCACAGGTATTTTTTTCTTATTTTAATTTACTTTTTGGGTTGTTTGAGGACATTCTATTGTTGCAGTATTATTTTCCATGTGAATGACAGTTTATTGCACTTTTGGAAGGGAGTGGGATGGGGATATGTCTCATCTGTTCGGCCTTTGTTTCATGTGAATATCCGTGCAACATGAGAGCTTTCATCCAACCAGAACTTACATTTAGGTCATCGTTGAGAAGAACACAACCAGCACACTAAAGAGAGAGGGGGAATGGACAGAGAGAGACAGAGAGAGAGAGAGAGAGAGAGAGAGAGAGAGAGAGAGAGAGAGAGAGAGAGAGAGAGGGGAGAGAGAGAGAGAGAGAGAGAGAGAGAGAGAGAGGGAGTAAAAGAGAGACAGAGAGAGGAAGGGAGAGAAAGACAGAGAGAGACACAGAGATAGAGAGAGAGATGTTAACGTCACATTAGTTCATGGTGAGATACCCTGTAATGCAGCAGATCAAGGCCTTAATATAGATAAGGAAAGTTTCTGAACTAAAAGAGTCCAAATTGATTTTGTAAGGTACTGTGTCGATAATGCCAAGTGACTTTAAAAACGTCTGTGTCAGGTTGTGTCTCGTTAGATGAAGTTGCTTTTGATAGCATGCCGTGATGAGCACTGAGGAAGAATAGGCTAAAAGCAGCAGAGGCCAAATTCAAGGCAAAAGTCAAACGTCAAAGGGAGAGCCAGCTCCCAAACTCAGGTAGTCACAAAACATACACTGAGTATACCAAACATTAGGAACACCTTCCTAATATTGAGTTGCACCCAGAAGAGGCTGGTGGGAGGAGCTATAGGAGGATGGGCTCATTATATTGGCTGGAATTGAATAAATGAAACAGTATCAAACACGTGGTGGACCATTCTTGATACACACGGGAAACTGTTGAGTGTGAAAAATCAAGCAGCGTTGCAGTTCTTGACACAAACCAGTGCACCTGGCACTTAAAGTATTTTGTCTTGCCCATTCACCATCTGAATGACACATACACAATCCATGTCTCAAAAATCCATATTTAACCTGTCTCCTCCCCTTCATCTACATTGATTAAAGTGGATTTAACAAGTGACATCAATAAGGGATCATAGCTTTCACCTGGATTCACCTGCTCAGTCCATGTCATGGAAAGAGCAGGTGTTCTTAATGTTTTGCATACTCAGTATATAAACGCAACATGCAACAATTTCAAAGATTTTACTGAATTACAGTTCATATAAAGAAATCAGTCAATTTAAATAAATAAATTAGGCATTAATCTATGGATTTCACATGACTGGGCAGGGGTTCAGCCATGGTTGGGCCTGCATAGGCCCACCCACCTGGCAGCCAGGCCCACCCACTGAGGAGCCAGGCCCAGCCAATCAGAATGAGTTTTTCCCTGCAAAAAGGCTTTTTACAGACATAAATACTCCTTATTTTAGCTCATAAAACATGGAACCAACACCTTACATGTTGTGTTTCTATTTTTATTCAGTGTAGTATATGGATCCTCTATTGGATAGAGTAGAGTTGATTATGAGAGCAGAGACATGCCGTGGGTCTGATGGAATCCTGTCAGGAAGACAATAGGCAGTTTGAACCCATCAGTGCACAGAGTACCGTTTGGGACCAGCGGCCCAACAAGCAGGACTGGTAGTCAGGTCAGGTCAGGTCAACCACTTCCCCATACAGTATAACAGGGTTCCCCAACTGGCATAATAGAGAGATATATGTGATCGTATACAAATGTAAGCAAGGTTTGACATTTTTATGTTTTAGTCAAATATTATATCTGTTTGGTCTTCTTGCTGTCAGTTTGCAGTCTAAAAATGATTTGTAATTATGTACCAGCCCCCTGACCGTCCACAAAAAAAAAAAAAATCATCCTGAGGCTGAATCTAGTTGATGATTCCTACGGTGCAATGATTAGGGTGCAGTTTCTCTAGTGACCAGAGAGAGGTGCTGTTACATCAGCAAAAAAAAATCTGCAGACATCGGTTTGTGGAGGGGGTCTCCAACATTTCACACACACTCTCATACAATCGCTCGCATGCAGTTAGAAATTTAACATAGGCTATACACACACACACACACACACACACACACACACACACACACACACACACACACACACACACACACACACACACACACATGTCCCTCTCGAGAGACAGAGATCAATAGATACAGTAAAATCCCCAAGGCACTGGAGAGTGCAGGCCAGCTGTAGCTCCTCACAGGAGAACACACACACACTACAGTTTGGTGTTAAAAATTGCTGAAGCAAAGTTATTTGTAATGGAAGCATGGTCATTAATACAGCATCTACCACCCGGTGTGTCAGCCCAGCCCGCTCTCCTCACACCAGGCAGTTAACATATATTGATGTTGTGTGACTGGAAGCTAAAGGAAAGAAGAAAGGAGGGAGAAAAGAGGAGAGAGAAGGTTTTTGTTCCGTGTGTTTGGTATTTTATCAGGATCCCCATTAGCTGTTGCAAAAGCAGCAGCTACTCTTCCTGGGGTCAACAACTGCAACTCCATCAATGGCCTGCTACCTAGTCACTGTTTCCTAACACCCATCGGCCTCTGCCTCTCTCTCTCTCTCTCTCTCTCTCTCTCTCTCTCTCTCTCTCTCTCTCTCTCTCTCTCTCTCTAGTTCTACTAGAAAAGCCTACTCTCTCTAGTTATTTTATTATATGGAGATGTATTGCTCACTAGAGTCATCTATCTGTTGGGATAAGTTTGATTGTTCCCCATTCATGTTTTGGGAGTCCCAAGTCAATGTATCAAGTGTGGTATGTAGTGTTTCCCCTATATTCATTCAGCAGTGGCGCATCGCATGTTGCGTTTATATTTTTGTTCAGTATATTAACATGACATGACATGCACAAACACACAACCACCCAGGCATGCTCGAACAAATACAGTGCCTTGCAAAAGTATTCATCCCCCTTGGCATTTATCATTTACATTTTAGTCATTTAGCAGACACTCTTATCCAGAGCGACTTACAGTTAGTGAGTGCATACATTTTCATACTGGCCCCCCGTGGGAATCGAACCCACAACCCTGGCATTGCAAGCGCCATGCTCTACCAACTGAGCTACACGGGGGGCTTTTTCCTATTTTGATTCATTACAACCTGTAATTTTTTTTTTTTTTTTTGGGATTTCATGTAATGGACACACACAAAATAGTTTATCTGTCACATGATCTCAGTATATATACACCTGTTCTGAAAGGCCCCAGAGTCTGCAACACCACTAAGCAAGCGGCACCATGAAGACCAAGGAACTCTCCAAACAGGTCAGGGACAAAGTTGTGGAAAAGTACAGATCAGGGTTGGGTTATAAAAAACTATCAGAAACGTTGAACATCCCACGGGGCACTATTAAATCCATTATTAAAAAATGGAAATAATATGGCACCACAACAAACCTGCCAAGAGAGAGCCGCCCACCAAAACTCACGGTCCTGGCAAGGTTGGCATTAATCAGAGAGGCAACAAAGAGACCAAAGATAACCCTGAAGGAGCTGCAAAGCTCCACAGCGGAGATTGGAGTATCTGTCCATAGGACCACTTTAAGCCGTACACTCCACAGAGCTGGGCTTGCGCACACACACACACACACACACACACACACACACACACACACACACACACACACACACACACACAACCCCCCCGACCCACACACACACAATCCTAATTGCGTTGGTTCATAGCTGTGAACGTCCTCCAATAGAGAGAGATCATTCTGTCTCATTATATTCAGTGGTTGTCGTTGTTCCTCTACAGTGACTAGCGATGTGTTTCAACACAGGTAATATCCTGCATTACACTGAGCCATGGGAAATTAGTAAAACATTAGTAAGAACACTAAGGGATGCAGTAATGAATTGTCTGGAGTTTTATATGCTACTGCATATGTGAACAGAATTCTGTTACTGTTGGAGAATGACAAAATGAATAGGCAGCAGTAGAGCAACTCCCCATAGAGCCAAGGTGTATAATGTGTAAATCACTCCACTATCAGTAGCAGAGCTGTGTGTTTGTGTCACACCATCTCACACTGTTACACTCCTTCTCTGCCCTTTCTTGGAGTACAGTAACTGGTACAGTAACTGGCCTGGTATTTGGGTCACCAGCCCCTGGCATAAACAAATACCTTGCTCTGATTGGCCCATACTTTCTTAATATGGTCTTTCTGATTGGACGCCCACTGACACACGTAAGTCTCTCCTCAGCTTCTTCACTAATATAGGATCAAGGTTGTGGTTGTGTGTGTGTGTATGTGTGTCTGTGTGTCTGTTTATGTGTGCCTTTGTGTGCAAAAGGGAAAATTTGAAACATACTTTCTCTGAAAGTCCCTGGGATCCAAGGATATCCTGAGAGAGAGAGAGAGAGAGAGAGAGAGAGAGAGAGAGAGAGAGAGAGAGAGAGAGAGAGAGAGAGAGAGAGAGAGAGAGAGAGAGAGAGAGAGAGAAAGAGAGAGAGAGAGAGAGAGAGAGAGAGAGAGAGAGAGAGAAAGAGAGAGAGAGAGAGAGAGAGAGTTGGAGAGATATATAGAGAGAGGGGAAGAGAGAGAGAGAGGGATAGAGAGAGAGAGGGAGAGAGAGGAACATAAAAACTTGAACTCTGTAACTTTAGAATGCTATGGACCTTTCATGACTTGAAGCAATTAGAAGACAGTTACAACACTGAACCATTAGAAGACAGTTACAACACTGAACCATTAGAAGGCAGGTACAACACTGAACCATTAGAAGACAGGTACAACACTGAACCATTAGAAGACAGGTACAACACTGAACCATTAGAAGACAGGTACAACACTGAACCATTAGAAGACAGGTACAACACTGAACAATTAGAAGACAGGTACAACACTGAACCATTAGAAGAGAGGTACAACACTGAACTATTAGAAGACAGTTACAACACTGAACCATTAGAAGACAGGTACAACACTGAACCATTAGAAGACAGTTACAACATTGAGCCATTACAAGACAGGTACAACATTGAACCATTAGAAGACAGGTACAACATTGAACCATTAGAAGACAGGTACAACATTGAACCATTATAGCACAAGTACAACACTGAACCATTAGAAGACAGTTACAACATTGAATAATTAGAAGACAGTTACAACATTGAACCATTAGAAGACAGTTACAACATTTAACCATTAGAAGACAGTTACAACATTGAACCATTAGAAGAAAGGTACAACATTGAACCATTAGAAGACAGGTACAACATTGAACCATTAGAAGACAGTTACAACATTGAACCATTAGAAGAAAGGTACAACATTGAACCATTAGAAGACAGGTACAACATTGAACCATTAGAAGACAGGTACAACATTGAACCATTAGAAGACAGGTACAACATTGAACCTTTATAGGACAAGTACAACATTGAACCATTAGAAGACAGTTACAACATTGAACTATTAGAAGAAAGGTACAATATTGAACCATTAGAAGAAAGGTACAACATTGAACCATTAGAAGACAGGTACAACATTGAACCATTAGAAGACAGTTACAACATTAAACCATTAGCAGACAGGTACAACATTGAACCATTAGAAGAAAGGTACAACATTGAACCATTAGAAGACAGTTACAACATTGAACCATTAGAAGACAGGTATAACATTGAACCATTAGAAGACAGGTACAACATTGAACCATTAGAAGTCAGTTACAACATTGAACCATTAGAAGACAGGTACAACATTGAACCATTAGAAGACAGGTACAACATTGAATAATTAGAAGGCAGTTACAACATTGAACCATTAGAAGACAGGTACAACATTGAACCATTAGAAGACAGGTACAACATTGAATAATTAGAAGACAGTTACAACATTAAACCATTAGAAGACAGTTACAACATTTAACCATTAGAAGTCAGTTACAACATTGAACCATTAGAAGACAGGTACAACATTGAACCATTAGAAGACAGGTACAACATTGAACCATTAGAAGACAGTTACAACATTGAACCATTAGAAGAAAGTTACAACATTGAACCATTAGAAGACAGTTACAACATTGAACCATTAGAAGACAGGTACAACATTGAACCATTAGAAGACAGGTACAACATTGAACCATTAGAAGACAGGTACAACATTGAACCATTATAGGACAAGTACAACATTGAACCATTAGAAGACAGTTACAATATTGAACCATTAGAAGAAAGGTACAACATTGAACCATTAGAAGAAAGGTACAACATTGAACCATTAGAAGACAGGTACAACATTGAACCATAAGAAGACAGGTACAACATTGAATAATTAGAAGAAAGGTACAACATTGAACCATTAGAAGACAGGTACAACATTGAATAATTAGAAGACAGTTACAACATCGAACCATTAGAAGACAGTTACAACATTGTTGGACCAACCATAAACCTGTTTCCAGTGTGAAAATTAACAGCTTTTCTTTTCTTCGGTTTTTAAAAAGCTACCTTTTTGAAGATGTAATGGTAATGATGTGATGCTCTTAAGACGCCAACATTTAAACAGACTCTAAACAGAATTCAATGGCATATTTTGCATGTCAATGCACACCACTGAAGCTAGCCACTACCATTACATATCACTGCATCAGCAGCAAAACAGAGAGTGGATGAAGAAAGATATCTAAATTGACATACTGGTCTGCTTTAATATTGTAGATACAGTGAGGGAAAAAAGTATTTGATCCCCTGCTGATTTTGTACGTTTGCCCACTGACAAAGACATGATCAGTCTATAAATTTAATGGTAGGTTTATTTCAACAGTGAGAGACAGAATAACAACAAAACAATCCAGAAAAACACATGTAAAAAATGTTATAAATTGATTTGCATTTTAATGACCCCTCTGCAAAACATGACTCAGTACTTGGTGGCAAAACCCTTGTTGGCAATCACAGAGGTCAGACGTTTCTTGTAGTTGACCACCAGGTTTGCACACATCTCAGGAGGGATTTTGTCCCACTCCTCTTTGCAGATCTTCTCCAAGTCATTAAGGTTTCGAGCCTGACGTTTGGCAACTCAAACCATCAGCTCCCTCCACAGATTTTCTATGGGATTAAGGTCTGGAGACTGGCTAGGCCACTCTATGGGATTAAGGTCTGGAGACTGGCTAGGCCGCTAAGGGAAGGAGGTTCTACCCAAGATTTGACGGTACATGGTGCCGTCCATCGTCCCTTTGATGCGGTGAAGTTGTCCTGTCCCCTTAGCAGAAAAACACCCCCAAAGCATAATGTTTCCACCTCCATGTCTGAAGGTGGGGATGGTGTTCTTGGGGTCATAGGCAGCATTCCTCCTCCTCCAAACACGGCGAGTTGAGTTGATGCCAAAGAGCTCGATTTTGGTCTCATCTGACCACAACACTTTCACCCAGGTCCTCTGTAGCTCAGCTGGTAGAGCACGGCGCTTGTAACGCCAAGGTAGTGGGTTCGATCCCCGGGACCACCCATACACAAAAAAAAATGTATGCACGCATGACTGTAAGTCGCTTTGGATAAAAGCGTCTGCTAAATGGCATATTATTATTATTATTATTCTCCTCTGAATCATTCAGATGTTCATTGGCAAACTTCAGACGGCCCTGTATATGTGTTTCTTGAGCAGGGGGGCCTTGCGGGCGCTGCAGGATTTCAGTCCTTCACGGCGTAGTGTGTTACCAATTGTTTTCTTGGTGACTATGGTCCCAGCTGCCTTGAGATCATTGACAAGATCCTCCCGTGTAGTTCTGGGCTGATTCCTCACCGTTCTCATGATCATTGCAACTCCACGAGGTGAGATCTTGCATGGAGCCCCAGGCCGAGGGAGATTGACAGTTATTTTGTGTTTCTTCCATTTGCGAATAATCGCACCAACTGTTGTCACCTTCTCACCAAGCTGCTTGGCGATGGTCTTGTAGCCCATTCCAGCCTTGTGTAGGTCTACAATCTTGTCCCTGACATCCTTGGAGAGCTCTTTGGTCTTGACCATGGTGGAGAGTTTGGAATCTGATTGATTGATTGCTTCTGTGGACAGGTGTCTTTTATACAGGTAACAAACTGAGATTAGGAGCACTCCCTTTAAGAGTGTGCTCCTAATCTCAGCTCGTTACCTGCATAAAAGACACCTGGGAGCCAGAAATCTTTCTGATTGAGAGGGGGTCAAATACTTATTTCCCTCATTAAAATGCAAATCAATTTATAACATTTTTGACATGGGTTTTTCTGGATTATTTGTTGTTGTTATTCTGTCTCTCACTGTTCAAATAAACCTACCATTAAAATTATAGACTGATCATGTCTTTGTCAGTGGGCAAACGTACAAAATAAGCAGGGGATCAAATACTTTTTTCCCTCACTGTAGATTGTGGCTTTCATCAGGGTAATTGTTTGTGTCATTTCCAATCCCCCATATATTTTTTGGGTAAATATATACACTACCAGTCAAAGGTTTGGACACACTCACTCATTCAAGGGTTTTTCTTTATTTTTACTATTTTCTACATTGTAGAATAATATGAAAACATCAAAACTATTATATAACACGTATGGAATCATGTAGTAGCCGAAAAAGTGTTAAACATTTTAAAATATATTTTATATTTGAGATTCTTCGAATAGCCACCCTTTGCCTTGATGACAGCTTTGCACACTCTTGGCATTCTCTCAGCCAGCTTCACCTGGAATGCTTTTCCAACAGTCTTGAAGGAGTTTCCACATATGCTTAGCACTTGTGGTCTGCTTTTCCTTCACCCTGCCATCCAACACATCCCAAACTATTTCAATTTGGTTGAGGTCGGGGGATTGTGGAGGCCAGGTCATCTGATGCAGCACTCCATCACTCTCCTTCTTGGTCAAATAGTCCTTACACAGCCTGGAGGTGTGTTGGGTCATTGTCCTGTTGAAAAACAAATGATAGTACCACTAAGCCCAAACCAGATGGGATGGCGTATCGCTGCAGAATACTGAGGTAGCCATGCTGGTTAAGTGTGACTTGAATTCTAAATAAACCACAGACAGTGTCACCAGCAAAGCAGCACCCCCACACCATAACACCTCCTCCATGCTTTACGGTGGGAACTACACATGCAGAGATAATCCGTTCACCCACACTGGTGTCTCACAAAGACACGGAGGTCGGAACCAAAAATCTCCAATTTGGACTCCAGACCAAAGGACACATATCCACCAATGTCCATTGCACATGTTTCTTGGCCCAAGCAGTTCTCTTCTTCTTATTGGTGTCCTTTAGTAGTGGTTTCTTTGCAGCAATTCGACCATGAAGGCCTGATTCACACAGTCCCCTCTGAACAGTTGATGTTGAGATGTGTCTGTGACTTGAACTCTGTGAAGCATTTATTTGGGCTGCAATTTCTGAGGCTGGTAACTCTAATGAACTTATCCTCTGCAGCAGAGGTAACTCTGGGTCTTCCATTCCTGTGGTGGTCCTCATGAGAGCCAGTTTCATCATAGTGCTTGATGGTTTTTGCGACTGCACCTTCATGTCTTAAAGTAATGATGGACTGTTGTTTTTCTTTGCTTATTTGAGCTGTTCTTGCCATAATATGGACCTGGTCTTTTACCAAATAGGGCTATCTTCTGTATACCCCCCCTACCTTGTCACAACACAACTGATTGGCTGAAACGTATTAAGAAGGAAAGAAATTCCACAAATTAACTTTTAAGAAGGCACACCTGTTAATTGAAATGCATTCCAGTTGACTTCCTCATGAAGCTGGTTGAGAGAATGCCAAGAGTGTGCAAAGCTGTCATCAAGGCAAAGGGTGGCTATTTGATTTGTTTAACACTTTTTTGGTTACTACATGATTCCATATGTGTTATTTCATAGTTTCGATATCTTCACTATTATTCTACAATGTAGAAAATAGTAAAAATAAAGAAAAACCCTTGAATGAGTAGGTGTGTATGAAAATGTATGCACTCACTAACTGTAAGTCGCTCTGGATAAGAGCGTCTGCTAAATGACTAAAATGTAAATGTAAATGTGTGTCCAAACTTTTGACTGGTAGTGTATATTTTTCTAAATATATTTTCCTGTATTATTTTCCCCTAACCCTACCACCCCTCCCCTAATTGGACTAAACTAATGGACAACAACACTCAGGCTTCTCCTTCCAGATTATACATACTATATACATTTTACGGACACGGCCAGATGTTCTTATCCAGAGTGCATTTTAAAAAGCAAAATAATGAAAGGAGGAGAAAAGAGAGGGAGGAAGAAATAGAGAACTAATAAACCCTGAGGCAGAGACAGAGGAAGAGGGAGAGCGAGAGAGAGACTTCCTTATACTGTCCATTATATATCATCAGCTGTTATTTCATTGGTTAGTGCTATCACTGCCAGACACACACCTGCATCTCATTACAAAGTCAGACAGCAGTTTAAGAGTCAGTGTGCCACAACAACTATGAGCTCACACACTCACCACGTAAGTACGCACGTACACGCACACACGCATACGCACACGCACTCACACACACGCACACACACACACACACACACACACACACACACACACACACACAGCTCTGTTCCTGTTATTGTGTCTGGCAAGGCAACAGTATTCTCCGGGATTGATTACTCCTGTCTGTAGTCTGCCAGAGCATAAACAACAGCTCTCCAAAAGACAAGCAGCAGGCCTAATCAATGGATAAATGGAAAATGATGGCATTAATATAAATCATGAAATGAGACAGGGTGAATATGGCTTCACAACATAATGAAATAGAAGTATCTATCTGGCAATCTAGCACTGTTGCAAGTGTTGAGAAATAAATCATATTTCTCAGTAGTGTTGGTGGAGGCCAGATATTCATCATGCTACTGTTGATTCTGTCTACCTCTCGATTGGTTAGATCACTGATTATCGGGGGAGGACCAGTGAATAACAGCAGAACCAATGAAATGTTTTGGCAGAAGCGCTCCCCTACCAGTCAGTACTTAGTGTGGTTGGTCTGCCTGCTGATATGTCTGAGTGAGTAAATGAGTGTGTGTTACCCGGTTAAAGGCAAGGACCGGCTGCTCTAGGTCATTCTCGGCAGCGCGGCGACTCTTGGGGGCGTCAGGGGGGCACTGAGAAAAAGAGAGCGAGAGAGAGAGGGGTCATGGGTCAAAGGTGAAAGGCTAGCCTACAGGTAGCAAACATCAATTGGGGAATGTGTATCGTGAACTGCCTGGAAACATCTGAACTGAAAAGCTAAACTGAACACAAAGTAATCTAACACTATATTCATATTTTGAGGGGTTTTCCATGGTAACACACATGAAATCAACAACAGGAACTCTAGCCCTCTCTGACACTCCATGTCTAGCCATACAACATACCACTCTCTTTATCAAACAGCTGGTCTGTCTCTTCTCAGAACTCTGTAGGTGGGATGTGTGTGTGTGCATGCGTGTGTATGTGGGTGCGTGCATGCGTGCGTGTCTGTGGTGTGTGTCCCTGTGTGTGTGCAGCTCCTGTTTAAGTTGTAAACACTGCTTGCGGAGAGCCCTGTAGCAGGCAGCTCAGAGAGAAGGAGAAGAGGGAGGGTGGTCTGTCTCTTCCTCTTCTTCTTAAATCACTTCATTAATTCTAGAAGGTTCTGGAAGTCTACTCGGCTGTTCTACAGTTCTGAAGGTGTTCTGAAGGTGTTCTGAAGATGTTCTGAAGGTGTTATGAAGGTGTTCTGAAGATGTTATGAAGTTGTTCTTTAGATGTTCTGAAGGTGTTCTGAAGGTGTTCTGAAGATGTTATGAAGTTGTTCTTTAGATGTTCTGAAGATGTTCTGAAGGTGTTCTGAAGTTGTTCTGAAGATGTTCTGAAGATATTCTGAAGTTGTTCTTTAGACATCTGAAGGTGTTCTGAAGAACTTCTCTCTCTGTTTGCTGGTCTTTCATACATTTGAAGTCGGAAGTTTACATACACCTTAGCCAAATACATTTAAACTCAGTTTTTCACAATTCCTAACATTTAATCCTAGTAAAAAGTCCCTGTCTTAGATCAGTTAGGATCACCACTTTATTTTAAGAATGTGAAATGTCAGAATAATAGTAGAGAGAATGATTTATTTCAGCTTTTATTTATTTCATCACATTCCCAGTGGGTCAGAAATGTACACTCAATTAGTGTTTGGTAGCATTGCCTTTAAATTGTTTAACTTGGGTCAAACGTTCGGGTAGCCTTCCACAAGCTTCCCACAATAAGTTGGGTTAATTTTGGCCCATTCCTCCTGACAGAGCTGGTGTAACTGAGTCAGGTTTGTAGGCCTCCTTACTCGCACACATTTTTTCAGTTCTGCCCACAAATTTTCTATAGGATTGAGGTCAGGGCTTTGTGATGGCCACTCCAATACCTTGACTTTGTTGTCCTTAAGCCATTTTGCCACAACTTTGTAAGTATGCTTGGGGTCATTGTCCATTTGGAAGACCCATTAGCGACCAAGCTTTAACTTCCTGACTGATGTCTTGAGATGTTGCTTCAATATATCCACATAATTTTCCTTCCTCATGATGCCATCTATATTGTGAAGTGCACCAGTCCCTCCTGCAGCCAAGCACCCCCACAGCATGATGCTGCGACCCCGTGCTTCACGGTTGGGATGGTGTTCTTTGGCTTGCAAGCAGCCCCCTTTTTCCTCCAAACATAACGATGGTCATTATGGCCAACAGTTCTATTTTTGTTTCATCAGACCAGAGTCTGGCTTTTTTATGGCGGTTTTGGAGCAGTGGATTCTTCCTTGCTGAGCGGCCTTTCAGGTTATGTCGATATAGGACTCGTTTTACTGTGGATATAGATACTTTTGTACCTGTTTCCTCCAGCATCTTCACAAGGTCCTTTGCTGTTGTTCTGGGATTGATTTGCACTTTTCGCACCAAAGTACGTTCATCTCTAGGAGATAGAACACGTCTCCTTCCTTAGCAGTATGACGGCTGCGTGGACCCATGGTGTTTATACTTGCGTACTATTGTTTGTACAGATGAACGTGGTATCTTCAGGCGTTTGGAAATTGCTCCCAAGGATGAACCAGACTTGTGGAGGTCTACAATTTTTTTTCTGAGGTCTTGGCTGAATTATTTTGATTTTCCCATAATGTCAAGCAAAGAGGCACTGAGTTTGAAGGTAGGCCTTGAAATACATCCACAGGTACACCTCCAATTGACTCAAATGATGTCAATTAGCCTATCAGAAGCTTCTAAAGCCATGACATCATTTTCTGGAATTTTCCAAGCTGTTTAAAGGCACAGTCAACTTAGTGTATGTAAACTTCTGACCTACTGAAATTGTGATACCATGAATTATAAGTGAAATAAAATTAATTGTGTCATGCACAAAGTAGATGTCCTAACTGGCTTGCCAAAACTATAGTTTGTTAACAAGAAATTTGTGGAGTGGTTGAAAAACGAGTTTTAATGACTCCAACATAAGTGTATGTAAACTTCCGACTTCAACTGTATGTACATATACTGTAGGTAGTGGTAAAGTGACTAGGCAACAGGATAGATAATAGACAGTAGCAGTAGCGGGTAGCCATTTGATTTAGCTATTTAACAGTCTTATTTAGCAGTCTTATGGACTGGGGGTAGAAGCTGTTCAGGGTCCTGTTGGTTCCAGACTCGGTGCATTGATACCACTTGCCGTCCAGTAGCAGAGAGAACAGTCTATGGCTTGGGTGGCTGGAGTCTTTGACACATTTTTGGTCCTTCCTCTGACACTGCCTGATATAGAGGTCCTGGATGGCAGGGAGCTCGGCCCCAGTGATGTACTGGGCTGTACTCACCACCCTCAGTAGTGCCTTGCCGTCAGGTGCCTTGCAGTTGCCGGACCAAGAGGTAATACAGCCAGTCAAGATGCTCTCAATTATGCATCTGTATAACTTTTTGAGGATCTGAGGGCCCATGCCAAATATTTTCAGCCTCCTGAGGGGGAAGAGGCACTGTCGTGCCCTCCACAGATGTGTGGGTGTTTGTGGACCATGTAAATTCCTTAGTGATGCCCCATCAATGTTGATGGGGGCGTGCTCGCCCCTCCGTTTCCCTTAGTCCACGATCAGTTCCTTTGTCTTGCTGACGTTGAGGGAGAGGTTGTTGTCCTGGCACCACACTGCCAGGTTACTGACCTCCTCCCTATAAGCTGCTTCATCGTCGCGATGATCAGTCCTACCACTGTGGTGTCGTCAGCAAACTTAATGATGGTGTTGGAGTTGTGCGCGGCCATGCAGTCGTGGGTAAACATGGAGTACAGGAGGGGACACCTGAGGGGCCCCCGTGTTGATAGTCAGCGTGTCGGATGTGTTGTTGCCTACCCTCACCACCTCTGGCGGCCCGTCAGGAAATCCAGGATCCATTTGCAGAGGGAGGTGTTCAGTCCCAGGGTCCCCAGGTTAGTGACGAGTTAGGAGGAGACTATGGTGCTGAATGCTGAGCTGTAGTCAATGAACAGCATTTTTATATAGGGATTCCTTTTGTCCAGGTAGGAAAGGGAAGTGTGGAGTGCAATAGAGATTGCGTCATGTGTGGATCTGTTGGGGCGATATGTGAATTGGAGTGGGTCCAGGGTGTCTGGGATGATGGTGTTGATGTGAGCCATGAACAGCCTTTCAAAGCAGTAGATGGCTATAGATGTGAATGCTACAGGGCGATAGTCATTTAGACAGGTTATCTTGGCACAGGGACTATGTGTGATGGTTGGTGTTTAGAAAGGTTGTGGGAGTGTTGTGTGATGGTTGGTGTGATGGTTGTGGGAGTGTTGTGTGATGGTTGTGGAGGTGTTATGTGATGGTTGTGCGAGTGTTGTATGATGGTTGTGTGAGTGTTGTATTATGGTTGTGAGAGTGTTGTGTGATGGTTGTTGGAGTGTTGTGTGATGGTTGGTGTGATGGTTGTGGGAGTGTTGTGTGATGGTTGTGAGAGTGTTGTGTGATGGTTGTGGGAGTGTTGTGTGATGGTTGTGGGAGTGTTGTGTGATGGTTGTGAGAGTGTTGTGTGATGGTTGTGGGAGTGTTGTGTGATGGTTGTGGGAGTGTACACCCCCCCTCCCCCACCCACCCCCCATTTAAAAAAAAGGGTAGTTGTCCCACTGGCTATCCTAAGTTGAATGCACCGATTTGTAAGTCACTCTGGATAAGAGCGTCTGCTAAATGACTTAAATGTAAATGTAATGGTTGGTGTTCTCACCCTAGCACCAGGTATCTCACAGCAGGACTCTTGAATGGCCAGGGAGGAGTCACAATACACCATCACCTGCTGAATGTCCATCTGAGAGACAGAGAGACGCAGAGGACAGGGGGCAGGGAGAAAAGAGCAAGAGAGAGAAAGAAAGAGGGGAAGATAAATATTGTTAGAGATAGCCCACTAGAACTCCCCTACTACAGCCCTGACCATCACCCTCAAATATCCCTCTCCCCTCCTCCCACCCTCTCCACATCTCTCCCCTCCTCCCACCCTCTCCACCTCTCCCTCCATCTCTACCCTCCTCCCCTCCTCCCACCCTCTCCACATCTCTCCCCTCCTCCCACCCTCTCCACCTCTCCCTCCTTCTCTCCCCTCCTCCCACCCTCTCCACCTCTCCCTCCATCTCTACCCTCCTCCAACCCTCTCCACCTCTCTCGCCATCTCTCCCCTCCTCCCACCCTCTCCACCTCTCCCTCCATATCGCCCCTCCTCCCACCCTCTCCACCTCTCCCTCCATATCTCTCCATCTCTCCCCTCCTCCCACCCTCTCCACCTCTCTCTCCATCTCTCCCGTCCTCCCACCCTCTCCACCTCTCACTCCATCTCTCCCCTCCTCCCACCCTCTCCATCATTCCTTCAATCTCTTCCCTCCACCCACCCTCTCCACCTCTCCCTCCATATCTCCCCTCCTCCCACCCGCTCCACCTCTCCCTCCACCTCTCCCCTCCTCCCACCCTCTCCACCTCTCCCTCCATCTCTCTACTCCCCACATACAGGATGACCCAACCCAATCTCCCAACTTCCCACCACAATAATCCCCTCCTTTTCTGGTCCTCCACCTCCATACCTCCACAGGGGCAGCATCTGTGGCCCTGATGCCCAGTAGGGTGTGTCCCTCGGTCGATAGTTTGCCACGGGGCTCCAGGGGCTTGGTCTGGATGGAGCTACAGTCTACATGTAGAGAGGCTGCCCTCTGCTGGACGCTGAGGGCCAGTTTGTGCCAGCCACTATCCAGGATAGACTCCACGCCCTCCCCCCTGAACACACACCCAACCGGCTCACCCAGGGGATCGGCCCCCCGTGCACGCAGGGACAGGGTGGCATCAGGGCCATTCAGGTCAAGGGAGAACTGGGGGAGTGGGGGAGGATGGTTGGGAGAAGTAAGGAGGAGAGAGAGGGAGAGTGGGGGAGAGGAGTCAGGAGAGGGGTGAAGAAGTGAGACAGGAAAAAACAGTTGGGTCATTATCAAATCTGATTGGGAAACAACACCTCTCACCTCTTCCCTCGTTCCTCTTCCCTCGTTCCTCTTCCCTTGTTCTTACCACTATAGTGTCTACAGATCTGACCCAACAACACCTCTCACCTCTTCTCTCGTTCATCTTCCCTCGTTCCTCTTCCCTCGTTCCTACCACTATAGTGTATACAGATCTGACCCAACAACACCTCTCACCTCTTCCCTCGTCCCTACCACTATAGTGTCTCCAGATCTGAACTAACAACACCTCTCAACTCTTCCCTCATTCCTACCACTATAGTGTCTCCAGATCTGACCCAACAACACCTCTCACCTCTTACCTCGTCCCTACCACTACAGTGTCTCCAGATCTGACCCAACAACTCTCCTCTTCCCTCGTTCTTACCAATATAGTGTCTTCAGATCTGACCCAACATCACCTCTCACCTCTTCCCTCGTTCCTACCACTATAGTGTCTACAGATCTGAACTAACAACACCTCTCAACTCTTCCCTCATTCCTACCACTATAGTGTCTCCAGATCTGACCCAACAACACCTCTCACCTCTTACCTCGTCCCTACCACTACAGTGTCTCCAGATCTGACCCAACAACTCTCCTCTTCCCTCGTTCTTACCAATATAGTGTCTTCAGATCTGACCCAACATCACCTCTCACCTCTTCCCTCATTCCTACCACTATAGTGTCTACAGATCTGAACTAACAACACCTCTCAACTCTTCCCTCATTCCTACCACTATAGTGTCTCCAGATCTAACCCAACAACACCTCTCACCTCTTACCTCGTCCCTACCACTACAGTGTCTCCAGATCTGACCCAACAACTCTCCTCTTCCCTCGTTCTTACCAATATAGTGTCTTCAGATCTGACCCAACATCACCTCTCACCTCTTCCCTCGTTCCTACCACTATAGTGTCTACAGATCTGAAGGAATATTGTAGGTATTGCTGAAGCCATTGTTTAATTGAATATGCCTATCCATTCCCAAGCAGTAACCCGCTATGTGAAAGAGCTACAGACACAAGTTCAGTACAGTCCTATCTGCTTTGGTTCTCAAAGTGGGCTACATAAAACACACTGCAAAGTTAGCAAAGACATGGACAAAGACATGAAAACACACAAACAATAATTTATAATGAGTTGGTTTGCCCTCAATTCATCCTATACATGCTGAATAGCATTTCAATGTGTGGTTTTTCAGACTGATTATAGAAGTGAGAGACTCTCTTCATCATAGAAGTAACATGAATGATAATGACAATAATAATAATAATGAGAGAACAACAGAAACAGAGAGAGGAGAAGACAAAGGGAGGATAGAGTGGAGAGATGGAGGCCAGGAGATAAGAGGGGGTGGAAAGAGAGAGAGGGGAGAGATGGAGGACAGGAGATAGGAGGGGGTGGAAAGAGAGAGAGGGGAGAGATGGAGTACAGGAGATAGGAATGGGTGGAAAGAGAGAGGAGGAGAGATTGGGGACAAGAGATAGGAGGGGGTGGAAAGAGAGAGAGAGGGGAGAGATGGAGGACAGGAGATAGGAGGGGGTGGAAAGATAGAGAGGGGAGAGATGGAGGACAGGAGATAGGAGGGGGTGGAAAGAGAGAAAGTGGAGAGATGGAGTACAGGAGATGGGAGGGGTGGAAAGAGAGAGACGGGAGAGATGGAGGACAGGAGATAGGAGGGGGTGGAAAGAGAGAGAGGAGAGAGGGGAGAGATGGGGGACAGGAGATAGGAGGGGTTGGAAAGAGAGAGAGGGGAGCGATTGAGGACAGGAGATGGGGGGTGTGGAAAGAGAGAGAGGAGAGATGACGAAGGAGATGGGGGGGGGGGGAAGAGAGAGAGAGGAGAGATGACGAAGGAGATGGGGGGGGGGAGAGAGAGAGAGAAGAGATGACGAAGGAGATGGGGGGGGGGGAAGAGAGAGAGGAGAGATGACGAAGGAGATGGGGGGGGGGAAGAGAGAGAGAGGAGAGATGACGAAGGAGATGGGGGGGAGGGAGAGAGAGAGGAGAGATGACGAAGGAGATGGGGGGAAGAGAGAGAGAGGAGATGACGAAGGAGAGGGGGGGGGGGAGAGAGAGAGAGGAGAGATGACGAAGGAGATGGGGGGGGGAGAGAGAGAGGAGAGATGACGAAGGAGAATGGGGGGGGGAAGAGAGAGAGAGGAGAGATGAAAGAAGGAGCAGAAAAGAGATGGGGTGTACAGGGAGGAATAGAGGAGAGAGCAGAAGAGAGAAAGAGAGATAGAAAGAGAGAGAGAGAGAGAGAGAGAGAGAGAGAGAGAGAGAGAGAGAGAGAGAGAGAGAGAGAGAGAGAGAGAGAGATATGGAGAGAGATGGAGTGAGAGGGGAGAGGACAGAAGAGAGATGATAAGGAATAAGAGTGATAAAGAGGTGGAGAGAGATGAGAGGTAGATGAAAATAGCGTATACCTGTGGGTATCCCTGTTCATCTGAGATCTGGAAGAGGGAGATGTTGTCTCTCAGTGTTTTCTTCTTGAGGAGAAGAGTGAAGACCAGTGTGAACTCATCAGGAAGACCGTAGGGGAACACCTGACTGAGAAAACAGACTGTTACACACACACACACACACACACACACACACACACACACACACACACACACACACACTCACACAAACGGATACACACGGACATGCACACTCATAGACACACACACAACACACACATTCTGTACATACACACACACGCAGACACACACATGCATCAAATGTGTCTATGTTTGCGCTGAGACACTGAGAGACAGAGGGGTAGATATATAGAATGTGTGTGTCTGTGTGGCCAGTGTTATAATCCAGAAATGGTAGAGAATAAAACCTGACAATTATTATCGTAGAGGTAGAGATAGAGGTAGAGGTAGAGGTAGAGGTAGAGGTAGAGGTAGAGATAGAGGTAGAGATAGAGGTAGAGATAGAGGTAGATAGAGATAGATAGAGGTAGAGATAGAGATAGAAAGATAGAGGTAGAAAGATAGAGGTAGAGATAGGGAGATAGATAGAGCTCCTATCTATAAGTCCCATATCATCGACTAACGTCCAATCATTGTCCAATATGTCTACAGCACTTGTCCATAACACTCCAGATATGGGACTTGTAGAAGTATGGAGAACAGCACATCCTAATTAAAGGAACATTTCTTTTTTTTCTCATGAACACAAATCCTATTCAAGAATATACTTTTTCTTGGTTCCATCAATTTTTATTTCCAAGATTTCAAATTGTATTTATTTTCCTATAATTTTATCTGACCACTCTGCCCTGTTTTTTCCATTGAATTTAAGTGACACCAAAGTCTTGGAGATTATACACTCTTGGATTGCGTCCTACCTGACCGGTCGCTCCTACCAAGGGCGTGGCGAGAAGCTGTCTCCGCACCACGTGCTCTCACCACTGGTGTCCCCCAGGGCTCAGTTCTAGGCCCTCTCCTATTCTCGCTATACACCAAGTCACTTGCCTCTGTCATATCCTCACATGGCCTCTCCTATCATTGCTACGCAGACGACACACAACTAATCTTCTCCTTTCCCCCTTCTGATAACCAGGTGGCGAATCGCATCTCTGCATGTCTGGCAGACATATCAGTGTGGATGACAGATCACCACCTCAAGCTGAACCTTGGCAAGACGGAGCTGCTCTTCCTCCTGGGGAAGGACTGCCCGTTCCATGATCTCGCCATCACGGTTGACAACTCCGTTGTGTCCTCCTCCCAGAGTGCGAAGAGCCTTAGTGTGACCCTGGACAACGACCTGTCGTTCTCCGCTAACATCAAGGCGGTGACCCGATCCTGTAGGTTCGTGCTCTACAACATTCGGAGAGTACGACCCTGTCTTACACAGGAAGCGGCTAAGGTCCTAATCCAGCCACTTGTCATCTCCCGTCTGGATTACTGCAACTCGCTGTTGGTTGGGCTCCCTGCCTGTGCCATTAAATCCCTACAACTCATCCAGAATGCCGCAGCCCGTCTGGTGTTCAACCTTCCCAAGTTCTCTCACGTCACCCCGCTCCTCCGCACACTCCACTGGCTTCCAGTTGAAGCTCGCATCTGCTACAAGACCATGGTGCTTGCCTACGGAGCTGTGAGGGGAATGGCACCTCTGTACCTTCAGGCTCTGATCAGTCCCTATACCCAAACGAGGGCATTGCGTTCATCCACCTCTGGCCTGCTGGCCCCCCTACCTCTGCGGAAGCACAGTTCCCGCTCAGCCCAGTCAAAACTGTTCGCTGCTCTGGCACCCCAATGGTGGAACAAGCTCCCTCACGACACCAGGACAGCGGAGTCACTCACCACCTTCCGGAGACACTTGAAACCCCACCTCTTTAAGGAATACCTGGGATAGGATAAAGTAATCCTTCTACCCCCTTCCTGACATCACCGAAGTGAAGGATCGGTAGGATAGTCAGTTTTACAAGGGCATGTTTAGCAGCATGAGTGAAGGAGGCTTTGTTGCGAAACAGGAAGCCGATTCTAGATTTAACTTTGGATTGGAGATGCTTAATGTGAGTCTGGAAGGAGAGTTTACGGTCTAACCAGACACCACATATTCTAAGTCAGACCCGCCGAGGGTAGTGATTCTAGTTGGGCGGGCTGGTGCAAACAGCATTCGATTGAAGAGCATGCATTTAGTTTTACTAGCGTTTAAGAGCAGTTGGAGGCCACAGAAGGAGTGTTGTATGGCATTGAAGCTCGTTTGGACACAGTGTCCAATGAAGGGCCAGATGTATACAAAATGGTGTCGTCCGCATAGAGGTGGATCCGAGCGTCACCAGCAGCAAGAGCGACATCATTGATATACACAGAGAATAGAGTCGGCCCGAGAATTTAACCCTGTGGCACCCCCATAGAGACTGCCAGAGGTCCAGAGGGGGGGGCATGGGCAAGTTGCAGTGGAGGGTGCAGAGCTGGTGGCCGGGGTAAGGGTAGCCAGGTGGAAAGCATGGCCAGCCGTAGCAAAATGATTATTGAAATTCTCGATTATCGTAGATTTATCGGTGGTGACAGTGTTTCTTAGCCTCAGTGCATTGGGTAGCTGGGAAGAGGTGCTTTAATTCTCAAAACATTTTGGAGTTAGTGCTACAGGATGCACATTTCTGTTTGAAAAAGCTAGCCTTTGCTTTCCTAACTGATTGTGTATATTGGTTCCTGACTTCCCTGAAAAGTTGCATATCGCGGGGGCTGTTCGACGCTAATGCAGTACGTCACAGGATGTTTTTGTGCTGGTGAAGGGCAGTCAAGTCTGGGGTGAACCAGGGGCTATATCTGTTCTTAGTTCTGATTTTTTTTAATGGGGCATGCTTCTTTAAGATGGAGAGGAAAGCACTTTTGAAGAACATCCAGGCATCCTCTACTGACGGAATGAGGTCAATATCCATCCAGGATACCCGGGCCAGGTCAATTAGAAAGGCCTGCTCGCTGAAGTGTTTTAGGGAGCATTTGACAGTGATGAGGGGTGGTCGTTTGACCGCGGACCCATTACGGATGCAGGCATTGAGGCAGTGATCGCTGAGATCCTGGTTGAAGACAGCGGAGGTGTTTTTAGAGGGTAAATTAGACAGGATGATATCTATGAGGGTGCCCATGTTTACGGATTTAGGGTTGTACCTGGTAGGTTCCTTGATAATTTGTGTGAGATTGAGGGCATCTAGTTGAGATTGTAGGACTGTGTTAAACATATCCCAGTTTAGGTCACCAAGCAGTATGAACTCTGAGGATAGATGGGGGGCAAGCAATTCACATATGGTGTCCAGGGCACAACTGGGGGCTGAGGGGGGTCTGTAGCAAGTGGCAACAGTGAGAGACTTATTTCTGGAAAGGTGGATTTTTAGAAGTAGAAGCTCAAACTGTTTGGGCACAGACCTGGATAGTATGATAGAGCTCTGCAGGCTATCTCTACAGTAGATTGCAACTCCGCCCGCTTTGACAGTTCTATCTAGATGGAAAATGTTGTAGTTCGGGATGGACATTTCTGAATTTTTGGTGGCCTTCCTAAACCAGGATTCAGACACTGCTAGAACATCAGGGTTGGCAGAGGCTTCTGATTTTAACATGCAAGAAACCAAGACTTTTACGGTTACAGAAGTCAACAAATGATAGCGCCTGGGGAGTAAGAGTGATACTGGGGGCTACAAGGCCTGGGTTAACCTCTACATCACCAGAGGAACAGAGGAGGAATATAATAAGTATACAGCTAAAGGCTTTAAGAGCTGGTCTTCTAGTGCGTTGGGTACAGAGAATAAACGGGGCAAATTTCTGGGCGTTGTAGAATAGATTCAGGGCATTATGTACAGACAAGGATATGGAAGGATATGAGTACAGTGGAGGTACACCTAAGCATTGGGTAACGATGAAAGAGATAGCATCACTGGAGGTACCGATTGAGCCGGTCTCCGTGTGTATGGGGGGTGGGACAAAGAAGCTATCTGAGGCAGGTTGAGAGGGACTGGGGGCTTTACAGTGAAATAGTACAATAACAACTAACCCAAACAGCAATAGGCTAGGCATATTGACATGGGAGAGCGGCACAACGCAATCACAGGTGTTATTCGAGAGGGCTAAGACAACAACTGGTAATGGCGACGAAAGTTTGGGCTGAGGCTAAACAGATAAACAGGATGGGATACCGTGTAAAGGAACAGTCCAGCGGGCATCAGGGATGTGTAGCTGAGTGATCATAAGGTCCAGTGAACAGCAATAGGTAAGTCCGGGAGCAGTTCGTAGGCTACTACAGCACAGGGGAGCAGGAGACACGGTTGTTGATTGCGCGTACTAGCAGGCCGGTGCTAGCAGATGGATCTTCGTGGTCGTCGCAACGGGAAGCCTGTTGAAACCACATCAGACGATTACGTCGGCAGACCAGTCGTGATGGATCTGCGGGGCTCCATGTCGACACTAGAAGGTCACCATCCGGTTGACAGAGTGGTGGATAGCCGGGAGATGGGCCTGGCTCGAGAATACCTCAAGGCTAACTGGTGCTAGCTTTGGGACAAGTGGTGATTAGTGGTGATTAGCCAACAACAACATCCATTCGGTTGTAGCTAGCTAGTTGTGATGATCCGGAGTTAAGGTCCAGTGATTCAGTGATTCCGGCAGAAAATCCTAAATGCTCTGGGTCGATAGCACGCTGTGCAGACTGGCCGATAATTGTCCAGGCTAGAGCTGGCTGGTAGGTAGTGCAGGCCACGGACAGTGGTGAAGACCGCTAACGGTGGCTAATAGCAATAGCTAATAGCAAGTAGCTAGTTAGCTGGCTAGCTGGCTAGTTTCAGCCGTGGGTTCTTGATAAAAGGTATGAGTAAATAATAGAATCCGTTACACATTGGGTGAGGTGGGTTGCAGGAAAGTATATTTAGTTAGGGTGTCACGCCCTGACTCAGGGGACTCTTATATGTTGAGTCAGGGTGTGAATATTCTCTGTTGTGTTTTCTATGTTTCAGTCTAGGTGTTGTAGATCTATGTTTGGCCGGGTGTGATTCCCAATCAGAGACAGCTGTCGCTCGTTGTCTCTGATTGGGGATCATACTTAGGCAGCCTGTTGGCATGCGTTAGTTGTGGGATCTTGTTCCGTGTAGAGGCTTGTTTTGTGTTTAGCCTTAGGACTTCACGGTTCATTGGTTTATTGTTTTGTTTAGTGTGTTTATCGGTGAAATAAACATGTACGCATTTCACGCTGCGCCTTGGTCTGACTCGTCCTTAAACAAACGTGACATAAGGAATGAAAGTGAGATAGAGAAATATATACGAAAAAAATAAGAAAAAACAGGCTATTTACACGAGGTACACGAGGACACAACATAATACACGACCGCACTGCTATGCCATCTTGTTACAGATCACTTCAAATTAATGAAACGTTTAGACTATTCTATGGAGACTTATACTCATTTACTTTGCAATGTAACTCAGAGACTCTTAACTGTATTAACACACTGCTAGAATGACAGGCTGTTTACTGTATTAAGACACTGCTAGAATGACAGGCTGTTTACTGTATTAACACACTGCTAGAATGACAGACTGTTTACTGTATTAACACACTGCTAGAATGACAGACTGTTTACTGTATTAACACAGTGCTAGAATGACAGACTGTTTACTGTATTAACACACTGCTAGAATGACAGACTGTTTACTGTATTAACACAGTGCTAGAATGACAGGCTGTTTACTGTATTAACACACTGCTAGAATGACAGACTGTTTACTGTATTAACACACTGCTAGAATGACAGACTGTTTACTGTATTAACACAGTGCTAGAATGACAGACTGTTTACTGTATTAACACACTGCTAGAATGACAGACTGTTTACTGTATTAACACACTGCTAGAATGACAGACTGTTTACTGTATTAAGACACTGCTAGAATGACAGGCTGTTTACTGTATTAACACACTGCTAGAATGACAGACTGTTTACTGTATTAACACACTGCTTGAATTACAGGCTGTTTACTGTATTAACACAGTGCTAGAATGACAGACTGTTTACTGTATTAACACAGTGCTAGAATGACAGGCTGTTTACTGTATTAACACACTGCTTGAATTACAGGCTGTTTACTGTATTAACACAGTGCTAGAATGACAGACTGTTTACTGTATTAACACACTGCTAGAATGACAGACTGTTTACTGTATTAACACACTGCTAGAATGACAGACTGTTTACTGTATTAACACAGTGCTAGAATGACAGGCTGTTTACTGTATTAACACAGTGCTAGAATGACAGGCTGTTTACTGTATTAACACAGTGATATAATGACAGACTGTTTACTGTATTAACACACTGCTAGAATGACAGACTGTTTACTGTATTAAGACACTGCTAGAATGACAGGCTGTTTACTGTATTAACACAGTGCTAGAATGACAGACTGTTTACTGTATTAACACAGTGCTAGAATGACAGACTGTTTACTGTATTAACACAGTGCTAGAATGACAGGCTGTTTACTGTATTAACACACTGCTAGAATGACAGACTGTTTACTGTATTAACACACTGCAAGAATGACAGACTGTTTACTGTATTAACACAGTGCTAGAATGACAGACTGTTTACTGTATTAACACACTGCTAGAATGACAGACTGTTTACTGTATTAACACACTGCTAGAATGACAGACTGTTTACTGTATTAAGACACTGCTAGAATGACAGGCTGTTTACTGTATTAACACACTGCTAGAATGACAGACTGTTTACTGTATTAACACACTTCTAGAATGACAGACTGTTTACTGTATTAACACAGTGCTAGAATGACAGACTGTTTACTGTATTAACACACTGCTAGAATGACAGACTGTTTACTGTATTAACACACTGCTAGAATGACAGACTGTTTACTGTATTAACACACTGCTAGAATGACAGACTGTTTACTGTATTAACACAGTGCTAGAATGACAGGCTGTTTACTGTATTTACACACTGCTTGAATTACAGGCTGTTTACTGTATTAACACAGTGCTAGAATGACAGACTGTTTACTGTATTAACACAGTACTAGAATGACAGGCTGTTTACTGTATTAACACAGTGCTAGAATGACAGGCTGTTTACTGTATTAACACACTGCTAGAATGACAGACTGTTTACTGTATTAACACAGTGCTAGAATGACAGACTGTTTACTGTATTAACACAGTGCTAGAATGACAGACTGTTTACTGTATTAACACACTGCTAGAATGACAGACTGTTTACTGTATTAACACACTGCTTGAATGACAGACTGTTTACTGTATTAACACACTGCTAGAATGACAGACTGTTTACTGTATTAACACACTGCTAGAATGACAGACTGTTTACTGTATTAACACAGTGCTAGAATGACAGACTGTTTACTGTATTAACACACTGCTAGAATGACAGACTGTTTACTGTAGTAACACACTGCTTGAATGACAGGCTGGTATTAATACACTAACTGCGTATAATATAGGTTACCATATTTAAATAGACACACACTGCAAGAATGCATACGCGCGCACACACACACATACACACGCATGCACACGCATGCACGCACAAACACACGCACACATACACACGCATGCACGCACAAACACACACACATACACACACACACACACACACATACACACACACACACACACACACACACACACACACACACACACACACACACACAGACACACACAGAGACACATACACACACACACAGACACAGACACACACACACTAGCAGCTGGTTTCTCTCTCTTAGAGAAGTGGGATGACTGTGATTTATAACATAAATGGGATCCAAAGGAAATAACAGAAGAACAGCAGACCTTCAAAACAAAGAGATGGAGAGAAGGAGATGGAGCGAAAGATAGAGTGAAAAGAGGAAGTTGGAGATAGTATGAGTCATTTGCCTATAAACAAAAGTGTGGCAGAGAAAGAGAGAGAACATCAGGGTTGGCAGAGTGTGCTAACGCAGTGAATAACTCAAACTTGGGGAGGAGGCTTCTGACGTTAACATGCAAGAAACCAAGGCTTTTACGGTTACAGAAGTCAACAAATGATAGCGCCTGGGGAGTAGGAGTGATACTGGGGGCTACAGGGCCTGGGTTAACCTCTACATCACCAGAGGAACAGAGGAAGAATACAATAAGTATACGGCTAAAGGCTTTAAGATTGGTCTTCTAGTGCGTTGGGTACAGAGAATAAACGTGGCAGATTTCAGAGCGTTATAGAATAGATTCAGGGCATTATGTACAGACAAGGATATGGAAGGATATGAGTACAGTGGAGGTACACCTAAGCATTGGGTAACAATGAAAGAGATAGCATCACTGGAGGTACCGATTGAGCCGGTCTCCACGTGTATGGGGGTGGGACAAAGAAGCTATCTGAGGCAGGTTGAGCGGGACTGGGGGCTTTACAGTGAAATAGTACAATAATAACTAACCCAAACAGCAATAGGCTAGGCATATTGACATGGGAGAGAGGCATAACGCAATCACAGGTGTTAATCGAGAGGGCTAAGACAACAACTGGTAATGGCGACGAAAGTTTGGGCTGAGGCTAAACAGATAAACAGGATGGGGTACCGTGTAAAGGAACAGTCCAGCGGGCATCAGATGTGTAGCTGAGTGATCATAAGGTCCAGTGAACAGCAATAGGTAAGTCCGGGAGCAGTTTGTAGGCTGCTACAGCACAGGTGAGCAGGAGGCACGGCTGTTGATTGTGCGTGCTAGCGGGCCGGTGCTAGCAGATGGATCTTCGTGGTCGTCGCAACAGGAAGCCTGTTGAAACTTCAGACGATTACGTCGGCGGACCAGTCGTGATGGATCAGCGGGGCACCGTGTCGACACTAGAAGGTCCCGTCCGGTTGACAGAGAGGTGGATAGCCGGGAGATGGGCCTGGCTCGAGGCTAGCTCAAGGCTAACTGGTACTAGCTTTGGGACAAGTGGTGATTAGTGGTGATTAGCCAACAACAACATCCATTCGGTTGCAGCTAGCTAGCTGTGATGATCCGGAGTTAAGGTCCAGTGATTCAGTGATTCCGGCAGAAAATCCTAAATGCTCTTGGTCGATAGCACGCTGTGCAGACTGGCCGATAATTGTCCAGGCTAGAACTGGCTGGTAGGTAGTGCAGGCCACGGACAGTGGTGAAGACCGCTAACGGTGGCTAATAGCAATAGCTAATAGCAAGTAGCTAGTTAGCCTGCTAGCTGGCTAGTTTCAGCCGTGGATTCTTGATAAAAGGTATGAAGAAATAATAGAATCCGTTCCACATTGGGTGAGGCGGGTTGCAGGAAGGTATATTTAGTTAAGGATGATAAGTGAGATAGAAAAATATATATAAAAAAAACAAAGAAACAGGCTATTTACACGAGGACACAACATAATACACGACCGCACTGCTATGCCATCTTGTTACAGTAGATCACTTCAAATTAATGAAACGTTTAGACTATTCTATGAAGACTTATACTCATTTAGTTTGCAATGTAACTCAGAGACTCTTAACTGTATTAACACACTGCTAGAATGGAAGGCTGTTTACTGTATTAACACACTGCTAGAATGACAGACTGTTTACTGTATTAACACGGTGCTAGAATGACAGACTGTTTACTGTATTAACACACTGCTTGAATGACAGACTGTTTACTGTATTAACACAGTGCTAGAATGACAGACTGTTTACTGTATTAACACAGTGCTAGAATGACAGACTGTTTACTGTATTAACACAGTGCTAGAATGACAGACTGTTTACTGTATTAACACAGTGCTAGAATGACAGACTGTTTACTGTACATTTAAATTATATTTTAGTAGACACTCTTATCCAGAGCGACTTACAGTTAGTGCATACATTATTTTAATATTTTTCATACTGGCCCCCCATGGGAATCGAACCCACAACCCTGGCGTTGCAAACGCCATGCTCTACCAACTGAGCTACATCCATTACTGTATTAACACACTGCTAGAATGACAGACTGTTTACTGTATTAACACACTGCTTGAATGACAGACTGTTTACTGTATTAACACAGTGCTAGAATGACAGACTGTTTACTGTATTAACACACTTCTTGAATGACAGGCTGGTATTAATACACTAACTGCGTATAATATAGGTTACCATATTTAAATAGACACACACTGCAAGAATGCATACGCGAACACACACACACACATACACATGCATGCACACACACACACACACACACACACACACACACATACACACGCATGCGCGCACAAACACACACACACACATACACACGCATGCACGCACAAACACAAAAACACACACACACACACACACACATACAGACACACACACACACAGACATATACACACATACACACACACAAATAGACACACACACACACATACATATACACACATACACACACATACATACACACACACACACACAGACACACACACAGACACATACACTCATACACACACACACACACACACAGACACATACACACACACACACACACACACAGATACATACACACACAGACACACACACAGACACACACATACACACAGACACATACACACACACAGACACTTACACACATACACACACACACACACACACACACACACACACACACACACAGACACACACACAGACACATACACACACACACAAGCACACATACCCACACACACACACACAGACACATACACACATACACACACACACAGACAAATACACACACACACACACACACACAGATACATACACACACAGACACACACACAGACACACACATACACACAGACACATACACACACACAGACACTTACACACATACACACACACACAGACACATACACATACACACACAGACACACACACACAGACACACATAAAGACACACACACACACACACAGACACATACACACACAGACACACACACACAGACACACATACAGACACACACACAGACACATACACACATACACACACACAGACACCTACGTACACACATACAGACACACACACAGACACACATAAAGACACACACACAGACACATACACACACAACATACACACACAGACATATACATACAAACACACACACACACACATACAGGCACACACACAGACACACACACACACACACACACACACACAGACATACACACAGACACACACACAGACACACACACACACACAGACACACACACAGACACACACACAGACACATACACACACAGACACACACACAGACACATACACACACAGACACACACACACACACAGACACACACACACACACACACACACACACACAGACATACACACAGACACACACACAGACACACACACACAGAGACACACACACAGACACAGACACAGACACATACACACAGACACACACACAGACACATCCACACACAGACACACACACAGACACATACATACACACACACACACACACACACACACACACACACACACACACACACACACACACACACACACACACAGACACACACACACAGACACACACACAGACACACACACACACTAGCAGCTGGTTTCTCTCTCTAAGAGAAGTGGGATGACTGTGATTTATAACATAAATGGGATCCAAGGGAAATAACAGAAGAACTGCAGACCTTCAAAACAAAGAGATGGAGAGAAGGAGATGGAGCGAAAGATAGACTGAAAAGAGGAAGTTGGAGATAATATGAGTCATTTGCCTATAAACAAAAGTGTGGCAGAGAGAGGAGAGAGAGAGAGAGAGAGAGAGAGAGAGAGAGAGAGAGAGAGAGAGAGAGAGAGAGAGAGAGAGAGAGAGAGAGAGAGAGAGAGACTCAGAGTTAGTGGAGGTGTAATGGGGACGGGGACCAACACAGAGTTAATGGAGGTGTAATGGGGACGGGGACCAACACAGAGTTAGTGGAGGTGTAATGGGGACGGGGACGAACACAGAGTTAGTGGAGGTGTAACGGGGACGGGGACCAACACAGAGTTAGTGGAGGTGTAATGGGGATGGGGAGCAACACAGAGTTAGTGGAGGTGTAACGGGGACAGGGACCAACACAGAGTTAGTGGGGTGTAACAGGGACGGGGACCAACACAGAGTTAACGGAGGTGTAACGGGGACGGGGACCAACACAGAGTTAGTGGGGTGTAACGGGGACGGGGACCAACACAGAGTTAACGGAGGTGTAATGGGGATGGGGACCAACACAGAGTTAATGGAGGTGTAACGGGGACGGGGACCAACACAGAGTTAGTGGAGGTGTAACAGGGACGGGGACCAACACAGAGTTAGTGGAGGTGTAACGGGGACAGGGACCAACACAGAGTTAGTGGGGTGTAATGGGGACGGGGACCAACACAGAGTTAATGGAGGTGTAACGGGGACGGGGACCAACACAGAGTTAGTGGGGTGTAACGGGGACGGGGACCAACACAGAGTTAACGGAGGTGTAATGGGGACGGGGACCAACACAGAGTTAATGGAGGTGTAACGGGGACGGGGACCAACACAGAGTTAGTGGAGGTGTAACAGGGACGGGGACCAACACAGAGTTAACGGAGGTGTAATGGGGACGGGGACCAACACAGAGTTAGTGGAGGTGTAATGGGGACGGGGACCAACACAGAGTTAGTTAGGTGTAATGGGGAAGGGGACCAACACAGAGTTAATGGAGGTGTAACGGGGACGGGGACCAACACAGAGTTAGTGGAGGTGTAACAGGGACGGGGACCAACACAGAGTTAACGGAGGTGTAATGGGGACGGGGACCAACACAGAGTTAGTGGAGGTGTAATGGGGACGGGGACCAACACAGAGTTAGTGGAGGTGTAATGGGGACGGGGACCAACACAGAGTTAGTGGAGGTGTAACGGGGACAGGGTTGCAACAGAATAATTCCAAAAGCCAACATCTGTGTTTCACTTCCTCTCACCCTTGACCTGACGTTCTACTAGTTTAACAACAAACACACATGCATGTTAACACACACACATTAACACACGCATGCAAACACATACGCAAACACACATACAAATACTGGTAGAAAAAACTACACTAACGCACTTGCACACACACACATGCTTGTACACACACATACAGAAACACAAATCAATCAGACAGATTCAGACTTCCCCCACTCAAAAGGGAAGTTACACACTGCTGTTCACCTCATCAAAAATGGAGGGAGGAGAGAGAGAGAGAGAGAGAGAGAGCGAGAGAGAGAGAGAGAGAGAGAGAGAGAGAGAGAGAGAGAGAGAGAGAGAGAGAGAGACTCAGAGTTAGTGGAGGTGTAATGGGGACGGGGACCAACACAGAGTTAATGGAGGTGTAATGGGGACGGGGACCAACACAGAGTTAGTGGAGGTGTAATGGGGACGGGGACGAACACAGAGTTAGTGGAGGTGTAACGGGGACGGGGACCAACACAGAGTTAGTGGAGGTGTAATGGGGATGGGGACCAACACAGAGTTAGTGGAGGTGTAATGGGGACGGGGACCAACACAGAGTTAGTGGAGGTGTAACGGGGACGGGGACCAACACAGAGTTAGTGGAGGTGTAATGGGGACAGGGACCAACACAGAGTTAATGGAGGTGTAATGGGGACGGGGACCAACACAGAGTTAATGGAGATGTAACGGGGACGGGATCCAACACAGTGTTTGTGGAGGTGTAATGGGGACGGGTACCAACACTGAGTTAGTGGAGGTGTAATGGGGACCGGGACCAGCACAGAGTTAGTGGAGGTGTAATGGGGACGGGGACCAGCACAGAGTTAGTGGAGGTGTAATGGGGACGGGGACCAACACAGAGTTAGTGGAGGTGTAATGGGGACGGGGACCAACACAGAGTTAGTGGAGGTGCAATGGGGATGGGGACCAACACAGTGTTAGTGGAGGTGTAACGGGGACGGGGACCAACACAGAGTTAGTGGGGTGTAATGGGGACGGGGACCAACACAGAGTTTGTGGAGGTGCAATGGGGATGGGGACCAACACAGTGTTAATGGAGGTGTAATGGGGACCGGGACCAACACAGAGTTAGTGGAGGTGTAACGGGGACAGGGACCAACACAGAGTTAACGGAGGTGTAATGGGGACGGGGACCAACACAGAGTTAATGGAGGTGTAATGGGGACGGGGACCAACACAGAGTTAGTGGAGGTGTAATGGGGACGGGGACGAACACAGAATTAGTGGAGGTGTAACGGGGACGGGGACCAACACAGAGTTAGTGGAGGTGTAATGGGGATGGGGACCAACACAGAGTTAGTGGAGGTGTAATGGGGACGGGGACCAACACAGAGTTAGTGGAGGTGTAACGGGGACGGGGACCAACACAGAGTTAGTGGAGGTGTAATGGGGACAGGGACCAACACAGAGTTAATGGAGGTGTAATGGGGACGGGGACCAACACAGAGTTAATGGAGATGTAACGGGGACGGGATCCAACACAGTGTTTGTGGAGGTGTAATGGGGACGGGTACCAACACTGAGTTAGTGGAGGTGTAATGGGGACGGGGACCAGCACAGAGTTAACGGAGGTGTAATGGGGACGGGGACCAACACAGAGTTAGTGGAGGTGTAATGGGGACGGGGACCAACACAGAGTTAATGGAGGTGTAATGGGGACGGGGACCAACACAGAGTTAGTGGAGGTGTAATGGGGACGGGGACGAACACAGAGTTAGTGGAGGTGTAACGGGGACGGGGACCAACACAGAGTTAGTGGAGGTGTAATGGGGATGGGGACCAACACAGAGTTAGTGGAGGTGTAATGGGGACGGGGACCAACACAGAGTTAGTGGAGGTGTAACGGGGACGGGGACCAACACAGAGTTAGTGGAGGTGTAATGGGGACAGGGACCAACACAGAGTTAATGGAGGTGTAATGGGGACGGGGACCAACACAGAGTTAATGGAGATGTAACGGGGACGGGATCCAACACAGTGTTTGTGGAGGTGTAATGGGGACGGGTACCAACACTGAGTTAGTGGAGGTGTAATGGGGACCGGGACCAGCACAGAGTTAGTGGAGGTGTAATGGGGACGGGGACCAGCACAGAGTTAGTGGAGGTGTAATGGGGACGGGGATCAACACAGAGTTAGTGGGGTGTAATGGGGACGGGGACCAACACAGAGTTAGTGGAGGTGTAATGGGGACGGGGACCAACACAGAGTTAGTGGAGGTGCAATGGGGATGGGGACCAACACAGTGTTAGTGGAGGTGTAACGGGACGGGGACCAACACAGAGTTAGTGGGGTGTAATGGGGACGGGGACCAACACAGAGTTCGTGGAGGTGCAATGGGGATGGGGACCAACACAGTGTTAATGGAGGTGTAATGGGGACCGGGACCAACACAGAGTTAGTGGAGGTGTAACGGGGACGGGGACCAACACAGAGTTAATGGAGGTGTAATGGGGACGGGGACCAACACAGAGTTAGTGGAGGTGTAATGGGGACGGGGACGAACACAGAGTTAGTGGAGGTGTAACGGGGACGGGGACCAACACAGAGTTAGTGGAGGTGTAATGGGGATGGGGACCAACACAGAGTTAGTGGAGGTGTAATGGGGACGGGGACCAACACAGAGTTAATGGAGGTGTAATGGGGACGGGGACCAACACAGAGTTAGTGGAGGTGTAATGGGGACGGGGACGAACACAGAGTTAGTGGAGGTGTAACGGGGACGGGGACCAACACAGAGTTAGTGGAGGTGTAATGGGGATGGGGACCAACACAGAGTTAGTGGAGGTGTAATGGGGACGGGGACCAACACAGAGTTAGTGGAGGTGTAACGGGGACGGGGACCAACACAGAGTTAGTGGAGGTGTAATGGGGACAGGGACCAACTCAGAGTTAATGGAGGTGTAATGGGGACGGGGACCAACACAGAGTTAATGGAGATGTAACGGGGACGGGATCCAACACAGTGTTTGTGGAGGTGTAATGGGGACGGGTACCAACACTGAGTTAGTGGAGGTGTAATGGGGACCGGGACCAGCACAGAGTTAGTGGAGGTGTAATGGGGACGGGGACCAGCACAGAGTTAGTGGAGGTGTAATGGGGACGGGGATCAACACAGAGTTAGTGGGGTGTAATGGGGACGGGGACCAACACAGAGTTAGTGGAGGTGTAATGGGGACGGGGACCAACACAGAGTTAGTGGAGGTGCAATGGGGATGGGGACCAACACAGTGTTAGTGGAGGTGTAACGGGGACGGGGACCAACACAGAGTTAGTGGGGTATAATGGGGACGGGGACCAACACAGAGTTTGTGGAGGTGCAATGGGGATGGGGACCAACACAGTGTTAATGGAGGTGTAATGGGGACCGGGACCAACACAGAGTTAGTGGAGGTGTAACGGGGACGGGGACCAACACAGAGTTAACGGAGGTGTAATGGGGACGGGGACCAACACAGAGTTAATGGAGGTGTAACGGGGACGGGGACCAACACAGAGTTAGTGGAGGTGTAATGGGGACGGGGACCAACACAGAGTTAACGGAGGTGTAATGGGGACGGGGACCAACACAGAGTTAGTGGAGGTGTAATGGGGACGGGGACCAACACAGAGTTAGTGGAGGTGTAATGGGGACGGGAACCAACACAGAGTTAATGGAGGTGTAATGGGGACAGGGACCAACACAGAGTTAGTGGAGGTGTAACGGGGACAGGGACCAACACAGAGTTAGTGGAGGTGTAATGGGGACGGGAACCAACACAGAGTTAATGGAGGTGTAATGGGGACGGGGACCAACACAGAGTTAGTGGAGGTGTAACGGGGACAGGGTTGCAACAGAATAATTCCAAAAGCCAACATCTGTGTTTCACTTCCTCTCACCCTTGACCTGACGTTCTACTAGTTTAACAACAAACACACATGCATGTTAACACACACACATTAACACACGCATGCAAACACATACGCAAACACAAATACAAATACTGGTAGAAAAAACTACACTAACGCACTTGCACACACACACATGCTTGTACACACACATACAGAAACACAAATCAATCAGACAGATTCAGACTTCCCCACTCAAAAGGGAAGTTACACACTGCTGTTCACCTCATCAAAAATGGAGGGAGGAGAGAGAGAGAGAGAGAGAGAGAGAGAGAGAGAGAGAGGAGAGAGAGAGAGAGAGAGAGAGAGAGAGAGAGAGAGAGAGAGGGGGAGGGAGGAGGGGAGAGAGAGAGGAGGAGAGAGAGAGAGAGAGAGGAGAGAGAGAAGAGAGAGAGAGAGAGAGAGAGAGTGAGAG
>NW_028159334.1:239224-273890 GCF_964263955.1 Coregonus lavaretus | reverse complement strand
AGCACCTTATGCTGAGTTCATGCTGGCTAACCTGTCAATGGCTTCAACTAGCTTCCAGTAAGTTAGCATGCCTAAATATAAAAAAAAAAACAACGAATCAATCAATTGTAATTTCTTACATATTACCCTCTGTCTGTGGCTGGGTAGCTGTGGCCCTGTGTGAATGTTATAGATTGGATTTTTGTTTAGAGTCTGTCACAGGGAGGGTTTGACTCATCTCTCTCTGTGTGTGTGTGTGTGTGTGTGTGTGTGTGTGTGTGTGTGTGTGTGTGTGTGTGTGTGTGTGTGTGTGTGTGTGTGTGTGTGTTTTGTGTGTGTGTGTGTGTGTGTGTGTGTGTGTGTGTGTGTGTGTGTGTGTGCGTGTGTTTTCTCCCATATACCTTTCTCCCATGGAACACCAGTCAGGGCCTGTTTCCTGCTGAGTTCTGTTTCCTGTTAAGACCTGTTTCCTGCCGAGTCCTGTTTCCTGCCGAGTCCTGTTTCCTGCCGAGTCCTGTTTGCTGCTGAGTCCTGTTTGCTGCCGAGTCCTGTTTCCTGCCGAGTCCTGTTTACTGCCGAGTCCTGTTTCCTGCCGAGTCCTGTTTCCTGCAGAGTCCTGTTTCCTGCCGAGGCCTGTTTCCTGCCGAGTCCTGTTTCCTGCCGAGTCCTGTTTCCTGCAGAGTCCTGTTTCCTGCAGAGTCCTGTTTCCCGCGGAGTCCTGTTCCATGTATGAACATCATAATTAATCACCAGACTGACTGATGTTGAAGGATGCGATTTAAACAATACCCACTCCTGACAACATAATTACACAAACACACACACACAATTCAAACAGCGACGACAGGCAGGCCGGTGTGATAGAAGATCGATTATTACAAAACACGATCAAGAGCATCGTTAGGCCCAAATGACCCCCTATTCCCTAGATAGCTCACTACTTTTGACCAGTGCCGTATGGGGAGGGCACTATGTAGGGAGTCGGTGGGGAACTACGCAGGGAATTGGGGTCCGTTTTGCAGGCACAGGTTGTTGTCTGCACAGTTGTACATTAAATGATATTAATGTAAAACTGAGGCCTCATTTGGTATCACTTTGTAGTGGACACAGAATGCTCAGAAGGGAGGGAAGGTCTAATATGAAAACTGCAGGGTGGCTCTGTGTGGGATAGTGAGCATGGAAAGAGCTGTCCATGGTGCTGAATGGGAAGAGCTGTCCATGGTGCTGAATGGGAAGAGATGCCCATGGTGCTGAATGGGAAGAGCTGTCCATGGTGCTGAATGGGAAGAGATGCCCATGGTGCTGAATGGGAAGAGCTGTCCATGGTGCTGAACGGGAAGAGATGCCCATGGTGCTGAATGGGAAGAGCTGTCCATGGTGCTGAATGGGAAGAGATGCCCATGGTGCTGAATGGGAAGAGCTGTCCGTGGTGCTGAATGGGAAGAGCTGTCCATGGTGCTGAACGGGAGGAGATGCCCATGGTGCTGAATGGGAAGAGCTGTCCATGGTGCTGAATGGGAAGAGCTGTCCATGGTGCTGAATGGGAAGAGCTGTCCATGGTGCTTGTTATGATGATTTGTGATACACGATTAATTAATGTATGAAGCTGTATGTGGACAGAGGACAAGGACAAACCATGTGTTATTGGTGTCACGAGTGAGTAACAGAAGGTCAGCGTGCCAAGATAGATTGGGGGCCACTGTTGCTAATCTTAGGATGGGTTGTGTGATGGAATGGCCTGGCTAGGGTGTCATCTGATACCAAGGAGGTGGATGATATATTGTGGTGGATGAGTGAGACTTAATGATGGTTAGCAACTGTGTAAGATCAGAATAGAGTGGAAGGGCGTTATATAAGCTGAGAGATTTTGTATGGAAGTCATTCAGATGGCAGGAGGCTATGTCCGTACCCTCTGTCATTGAATCCAATATTGTGACCATTAAATAATGACTGAATCCAATCTCCATCTATGTAACATACTCTCTTGCATTCTGAACTTGGGAAGAGATGTCCATGGTGCCGAGTGAGAAGAGATGAATAGTTTGAGGTTTCTGGTGTAGGACTGACTTGTCAGAGGTTACTGTCCAGATTTATCCCACACTTCTGACCTGTTTACCAGGAACCTCACACATCTGCCCTGTTTACCAGGAACATCACACATCTGTCCTGTTTACCAGGAACAATATCCAATGGATGGAACACACAAGTATTACATCACATGTGTATTATTTCACAGACTAGGATGAGACCAGGCTGCTTCCTTCACGCAGGTGTTGTGGGCTTTCTTCAAAAACGATGATAGGGTTGGTCTGGTAGGGTTGGTCTGGTAGGGTTGGTCTGGTAGGGTTGGCCTGGGAAGGTTGGTCTGGTAGGGTTGGTCTGGTCTGGTAAGGTTGGTCTGGTAGTGTTGGCCTGGTAGTGTTGGTCTGGTCAGGTTGGCCTGGTAGTGTTGGTCTGGTAGGGTTGGTCTGGTAGGGTTGGTCTGGTAGGGTTGGTCTAGTAAGGTTGGCCTGGTAGTGTTGGTCTAGTCAGGTTGGCCTGGTAGTGTTGGACTGGTAGGGTTGGCCTGGTAGTGTTGGTCTGGTCAGGTTGGCCTGGTAGTGTTGGTCTGGTCAGGTTGGCCTGGTAGTGTTGGTCTAGTAGGGTTGGTCTGGTAGGGTTGGTCTGGTAAGGTTGGCCTGGTAGTGTTGGTCTGGTCAGGTTGGCCTGGTAGTGTTGGTCTGGTCAGGTTGGCCTGTTATGATTGGTCTGGTAAGGTTGGCCTGGTAGGGTTGGTCTGGTAGGGTTGGTCTGGTAGGGTTGGTCTGGTAAGGTTGGCCTGGTAGTGTTGGTCTGGTAGGGTTGGTCTGGTAAGGTTGGCCAGGTAGTGTTGGTCTGGTAGGGTGGTCTGGTAGGGTTGGTCTGGTAGGGTTGGTCTGGTAGGGTTGGTCTTGTAGGGTTGGTCTGGTCAGGTTGGCCTGTTATGATTGGTCTGGTAAGGTTGGCCTGGTAGGGTTGGTCTGGTAGGGTTGGTCTGGTAAGGTTGGCCTGGTAGTGTTGGTCTGGTAGGGTTGGTCTGGTAAGGTTGGCCAGGTAGTGTTGGTCTGGTAGGGTGGTCTGGTAGGGTTGGTCTGGTAGGGTTGGTCTGGTAAGGTTGGCCTGGTAGGGTTGGTCTGGTAGGGTTGGTCTGGTAAGGTTGGTCTGGTAAGGTTGGCCTGGTAGGGTTGGTCTGGTAAGGTTGGTCTGGTAGGGTTGGTTTGGTAGGGTTGGTCTGGTAGGGTTGGTCTGGTAAGGTTGGCCTTATAGGGTTGGCAACCCAACCTCCATATGAAAACGATGACTGGGCATGTTTTTGCAGGAGAGAGAAAGCATCATCTGAAATGGACACGGACATGGTGTAATGGTGGAAGGCATTACAGTTAGACAGGAGAGATAGAAACCCAAACCAGGTTTATTAACCGTTTACTGCAGTGGGCTAAATCAGGGTCACAGTGTTTCTTGGTAGTCTTGAACACATCTACTTTGAAACAAAAGTATACACCTCGCACAGATGGTTATGCGCTTTAAAAAAAGAAGACACCTGTACCATGTCAGATAAAGAGTTGAAATCTATTCAATTCTGAGTTTGCATCCCAATATTACACTTTATATACATCACAGAAGACTGAAATATAACACAATTGTTTGACATAGAAACACAGGATTTTCTGTGTTAAAAAAATAAATGTTTACTGATTATGAAATTATCAACAAATAATAATAATATTGCACCTATGAGGTCACTAGGTCATTTGACTTCAGGAAAGGGCCATGACTGGCATCGGCATGAATCTGACTGGCTTTAGCAAAGGGTCTGGTCTTTCCTGCACAGTATGGAAGACAGGCAAGGACAGAGGTGTGTGTGTGCGTGTATGTGTGTGTGTCCGTGTATGTGTGTGTGTGTGTGTGTGTGTGTGTGTGTGTGTGTGTGTGTGTGTGTGTGTGTGTGTGTGTGTGCGCGTGCATGTATGTGTGTGTGTGTGTCAACCAGTTTGTACCATGCTCTATCCTACACAACAAGCAACACAGGCAACGGTACAGACAGTAGGTATCCTCTGTCCAAGCAGGATGTGGTGATTGTAATTCTCCACAGAGAAGAAGCGTGAAATACCAAGGTGGCCTTTTGGCATGTGGACACACCTCATCTGGTGATTACCCCCGGTAGCACAATATTATTTAACTTAGTGGTTAAAGCTTTGAAAATGTATTTTAACGCCATGAAGAGGTGTTCTTTGGTGTGTATGTATGTGTGTGTGTGTGTGTGTGTGTGTGTGTGTGTGTGTGTGCGTGTCAAAGATACATAGCTCCTCATTAAATATCTGCCAATAATTTTATTCTCAGATGACTGTGAGGCTTCAGAAGACTGCACACACAAACACACACACACACACACACACACACACACACACACACACACACACACACACACACACACACACACACACACACACACACCCTTGGAGACGTAGCTACCGTAAAGGCCTCCTGCAATTAACAGAGGTTTTGACAAGCGCTCACCTTTGACTACATATCTGTCAGATTTCCGAAAGATGATGAAGATACACTATATATACAGCAGATACACTAAGATACACTATATATACAGCAGATACACTAAGATACACTATATATACAGCAGATACACAAAGATACGCTATATATTCAGCAGATA
Source organism: Coregonus lavaretus (assembly GCF_964263955.1). Taxonomy (NCBI): domain Eukaryota; kingdom Metazoa; phylum Chordata; class Actinopteri; order Salmoniformes; family Salmonidae; genus Coregonus; species Coregonus lavaretus. The sequence goes on along the minus strand of NW_028159334.1, from coordinate 269,221 downwards.
CACTAAGATACACTATATATACAGCAGATACACTAAGATACACAATATATACAGCAGATACACTAAGATACACTATATATACAGCAGATACACTAAGATACACTATATATACAGCAGATACACTAAGATACACTATATATACAGCAGATACACTAAGATACACTATATATACAGCAGATACACTAAGATACACTATATATACAGCAGATACACTAAGATACACTATCTATATATACAGCAGATACACTAAGATACACTATATATACAGCAGATACACTAAGATACACTATATATACAGCAGATACACTAAGATACACTATATATATATACAGCAGATACACTAAGATACACTATATATACAGCAGATACACTAAGATACACTATATATATATATACAGCAGATACACAAAGATACACTATATATACAGCATATACACTAAGATACACTATATATATACAGCAGATACACTAAGATACACTATTTATACAGCAGATACACTAAGATACACTATATATATACAGCAGATACTGTCACGCCCTGGCTCTGGGGACACTGTTATGTTGAGCCAGGGTGTGTAGATCTATGTTCCCTATTTCTATGTTGGCCTGAGTGACTCCCAATCAGAGGCAACGAGTGTCAGCTGTTTGCTGGTTGTCTCTGATTGGGAGCCATATTTAAACTGTCGGTTTTTCCTTTGGTTTTGTGGGTTCTTGTTTCAAGTTGGTTGTGTTTACCGTGAACTGTCACGTTACCGTCTTTGTTGTTTTGATCGTGTTTTCGCTCAATAAAGAGTATGTTTGCCTGCAACGCTGCGCCTTGGTCCTCATCTGTTCCTGACGATCGTGACAGAAGAACCCACCAAAACTGGACCAAGCAGCGTGAAGAGGAGAGAGGAAGGACCTGGGATCAGTGGAGTAGGAGTCTCGACTGGGCCCCGCTAAGTGAAGAGAAGAGAGGCTGGTCTATGGAGCAATGGATTAAGAGTCTCGACTGGGCCAAGCCAAGTGAAGAGCAGAGAGGTTGGACTTTGAAGCAGTGGGGTGAGAGTCTGGCGAGAACTAGGGATGCCTGGTCCACGGGGAGGAGAGAACCCCAGAAAATGTTTAGGGGGGGGCTCACGACGTGGACGACGGGGCAGCAGGAGGCCGCGATGGAGCGGTCCAGCGGGTGTGCAGAGGAGGCCGCCAGGTTAAGGGGGCCACTGGTCACAGAGGAGAGGGAAAGTGTGGAGGCACGGCGAGAGGTACTGGGGTGTGTTACCAGTCCGGTCCGGCCCGTTCCTGATCCCTGCGTAGGGCCAGTGGTGTGTGTCCCCAGTATGGTCCGGCTTGTTCCTGTTCCTCGCATCGAGCCTGTGGTGCGTGTCGTCAGCCCGGCCCGGCCTGTTCCTGCTCCCCGCACCAAGCCTATTGTGCGCATCGCCAGCCCAGCCCGGCCTGTTCCTGCTCCCCGCACCGAGCCTATGGTGCGCGTCGCCAGCCCGGCCCGGCCTGTTCCTGCTCCCCGCACCAAACCTATGGTGCGCGTCGTTAGCCCGGCCCGGCCTGTTCCTGCTCCCCGCACCAAGCCAATGGTGCGCGTCGCCAGCCCGGCCCGGCCTGTTCCTGCTCCCCGCACCAAACCTGTGGTGCGCGTCGCCAGCCCGGTCCGGCCTGTTCCTGCTCCCCGCACCAAACCTGTGGTGCGCGTCGCCAGCCCGGTCCGGCCTGTTCCTGCTCCCCGCACCAAGTCTGTGGTGCGTTTCGTCAGCCCTGTCCTGCCCGTTCCTGCTCTCCGCACCAAGTCTGTGGTGCGCGTCGCCAGCCCAGTCCGGCCCATTCCTGCTCCACGCACCAAGCCAGGGGTGCGTATCGTCAGCCCGGTCCGGCCAGTTGCTACTCCACGCACCAAGCCAGGGTTGCGCATCGTCAGCCCGGTCCGGTCCATTCCTGCTCCACGCACCAAGCCAGGGGTGTGTATCGTCAGCCCGGTCCGGCCAGTTGCTACTCCACGCACCAAGCCAGGGGTGCGCATCGTCAGCCCGGTCCGGTCCGTTCCTGTTCCACGCACCAAGCCAGGGGTGCGTGTCGTCAGTCCGGCTCCGGCCAGCGGGGCCAGACCGGACCAGGGGTACTTTGGGGGGTTGGAGAGGGAGTGGGGATCGGGCCCAGAGCCGGATCCGCCGCCAAGGCGGAGTGCCCACCCGGTCCCTCCCCTGTGGTATTTAGTTGGCTCGGTCGGAGTCCGCGCCTTTAGGGGGGGGTACTGTCACGCCCTGCCTCTGGGGACACTGTTATGTTGAGCCAGGGTGTGTAGATCTATGTTCCCTATTTCTATGTTGGCCTGAGTGACTCCCAATCAGAGGCAACGAGTGTCAGCTGTTTGCTGGTTGTCTCTGATTGGGAGCCATATTTAAACTGTCGTTTTTTCCTTTGGTTTTGTGGGTTCTTGTTTCAAGTTGGTTGTGTTTACCGTGAACTGTCACGTTACCGTCTTTGTTGTTTTGATCGTGTTTTCGCTCAATAAAGAGTATGTTTGCCTGCAACGCTGCGCCTTGGTCCTCATCTGTTCCTGACGATCGTGACAGATACACTAAGATACACTATATATATACACAGCAGATACACTAAGATACACTATATATACAGCAGATACACTAAGATACACTATATATATATATATATATATGGACACCCCTTCAAATTAGTGGATTCGGCCATTTCAGCCACACCCGAAGAGCTTTACTGAGGAGCTCATTGACTTTCAACGTGACACCGTCATAGGATGCCACCTTTCCAACAAGTCAGTTTGTCAAATTTCTGCCCTGCTAGAGCTGCCCCGGTCAACTGTAAGTGCTGTTATTGTGAAGTGGAAACGTGTAAGAGCAACAACGGCTCAGCCGCGAAGTGGTAGGCCACACAAGCTCACAGAATGGTACTGCTGAGTGCTGAAGCGCGTAGCACGTACAAATCATCCGTCCTCGGTTCCAACACTCACTACTTAGTTCCAAACTGACTCTGGAAGCAACGTCAGCACAATAACTGTTCGTCGGGAGCTTCATAAAATGGGTTTCCATGGCCGAGCAGCTGCACACTAGCCTAAAATCACCATGTGCAATGCCAAGCGTCGACTGGAATGGTGTAGAGCAGTGGAAACACATTCTCTGGAGTGATGAATCATGGTTCACCATCTGGCAGTCCGATGGATGAATCTGGGTTTGGCGGATGCCAGGAAAACGTTACCTGCCCGAATGCATAGTGCCAACTGTAAAGTTTGGTCGAGGAGGAATAATGGTCTGGGGTTGTTTTTCATGGTTAGGGCTAGGCCCCTTAGTTCCAGTGAAGGGAAATCTTAACGCTGGAGCATACAATGACATTCTAGATGATTCTGTGCTTCCAACTTTGTGGCAACAGTTTGGGGAAGGCCCTTTCCTGTTTCAGCATGACAATGCCCCCGTGCACTAAGTGAGGTCCATACAGAAATGGTTTGTCGAGATTGGTGTGGAAGAACTTGACTGGCCTGCACAGAGCCCTGACCTCAAACCCATCGAACACCTTTGGGATGAATTGGAATGCCGACTGCAAGCTAGACTTAATCGCCCAACGTCAGTGCCTGACCTCACTAATGGTCTTGTGGCTGAATGGAACAAGTCCCCGCAGCAATGTTCCAACATCTAGTGGAAAGCCATCCCAGAAAAGTGAAGGCAGTTATATCAGCAAAGGGGGGACCAACTCCATATTAATGCCCATGATTTTGGAATAAAATGTTCGACAAGCAGGTGTCCATATACTTTTGGTCATGTAGTTTACCATGTATATTGTTTTCATGTGTGTTGAACCGTCGATAATCTGATGGTTTGAACTGACGACTGATCCTGGCATTACTATCTGGATGTAATCCCTTTTCTAACTTTACGCTGGTTATCTCTTTTACATTTGAGTCATTTAGCAGACGCTCTTATCCAGAGCGACTTACAGGAGCAATTAGGGTTAAGTGCCTTGCTCAAGGGCACATCGACAGATTTTTCACCTAGTCGGCTCAGGGATTCGAACCAGCGACCTTTCGGTTACTGGCACAACGCTCTTAACCACTAAGCTACCTGCCGTTACCCCGGCATGACTGTCTGGATGTTATTTCTAACTTTACCCTGGCATGACTGTCTGGATGTTATTTCTTTTCAAACTTTACCCTGGCATGACTGTCTGGATGTTATCTATTTTCTAACTTTATTCCTCATCTCTTCTAAGTTTCCCCCTTTTTCATAAGAAGTTTGAGTTAACGGTGTGAGAGAGAAATTCACTTTTAGCAATGACAGACCAACAGGCTTTCTAAAGGAGGACCCCTAATTATGATTGTAGGCTTTGTTCCAGCCAATCGGTTAACTGATTCTCTTTGTTCCAGCCAACCACATAACTGCTGAAATATAGTTCCATCAATAAAAGGACCCTAATTACGATTGGACGCTTTGTTCCAGCCAACAGCCAACCGCCAAACGGCCTCTCTTTGTTCCAACCAACCGTCTAACTGCTTCTCTGATCCTCCATCTTAATTCCATGAAGATAATTAACAGCTTAATTGATCGTATGGGAGATTCTATTATCTTGTAATTATTACAGTTCATTGCGGTCCACTGATAGTAATTTCAGTGCCCACTGGTTCAGCTGATGGTCATATCATCATAAGACCATGTAGTTCAGACTTGGTGTGGTGTTTAGCAATGCCCCCCTGGGACCTAATACACTTTAGAATACAGTAAATGGAATAGCATAACTCGATTTTTCCTTCGAGGGAACCAGTGTTCATTTCGTCAATAATAACTATGACAAAAAAAAAATCCTCGTCAACAACCTATTTTTCCTGACTAAAGCTATGATGATAACGAGACACATGAAAAACAAGAACTATTACAAATTACTTTTCATTTTAGTCGGCGAAATTTATTTATTTAACCAGGTAAACCAGTTGAGAACAAGTTCTCATTTACAACTGCGACCTGGCCAAGATAATGCAAAGCAGTGCGATAAAAAACAACAACACAGAGTTACATATGGGGTAAAACAAAACAAAGTCAAAAATACAACAGAAATACATATAATATACAGTGTGCAAATTTAGCAAGTTATGGAGGTAAGGCAATAAAATAGGCTATAGTGCAAAATAATTACAATTAGTATTAACACTGGAATGATAGATGTGCAAGAGATGATGTGCAAATAGAGATACTGGGGTACAAATGAGCAAAATAAATAACAATATAGGGATGAGGTAGTTGGGCGGGCTAATTTCAGATGGGCTGTGTACAGGTGCAGTGATCGGTAAGGTGCTCTGACAACTGATGCTTAAAGTTAGTGAGGGAGATAAGAGTCTCCAGCTTCAGAGATTTTTGCAATTTGTTCCAGTCATTGGCAGCAGAGAACTGGAAGGAATTGCGGCCAAAGGAGGTGTTGGCTTTGGGGATGACCAGTGAGATATACCCGCTGGAGCGCAGACTACGGGTGGGTGTTGCTATGGTGACCAATGAGCTAAGATAAGGCGGGGATTTGCCTAGCAGTGATTTATAGATGGCCTGGAGCCAGTGGGTTTGGCGACGAATATGTAGTGAGGACCAGCCAACAAGAGCGTACAGGTCACAGTGGTGGGTATTATATGGGGCTTTGGAGACAAAACGGATGGCACTGTGATAGACTACATCCAATTTGCTGAGTAGAGTGTTGGAGGCTATTTTGTAAATGACATCGCCGAAGTCAAGGATCGGTAGGATTGTCAGTTTTACGAGGGCATGTTTGGCAGCATGAGTGAAGGAGGCTTTGTTGCGAAATAGGAAACCGATTCTAGATTTAACTTTGGATTGGAGATTCTTAATGTGAGTCTGGAAGGAGAGTTTACAGTCTAACCAGACACCTAGATATTTGTAGTTGTCCACATACTCTAGGTCAGACCCGTCGAGAGTAGTGATTCTAGTCGGGTGGGCGGGTGCAAGCAGCGTTCGGTTGAAGAGCATGCATTTAGTTTTACTAGTGTTTAAGAGCAGTTGGAGGCTACTGAAGGAGTGTTGTATGGAATTGAAGCTCGTTTGGAGGTTTGTTAACACAGTGTCCAATGAAGGGCCAGATGTATACAAAATGGTGTCGTCTGCGTAGAGGTGGATCCGAGAGTCACCAGCAGCAAGAGCGACGTCATTGATATACACAGAGAAAAGAGTCGGCCCAAGAATTGAACGCTGTGGCACCCCCATAGAGACTGCCATAGGTCCAGACAACAGGCCCTCCGATTTGACACATTAATTTAACATGAAGATCCTTTTCATCTGTTTTATCCAATCATAAGCATGCAGATACATTTTCATACAATCCTCTCATTTGCAGAAATTCAGAGCTGTAAAGTGTTTAACCTGTAGCCAAAGGCTTTATAGCCTATATGGGTAATTATGGCTGGCATTGGTTACAACCTGAAACGATGTCAATTTTACCAGCTAAGGTATTGGAGGGGACAGTAGGCCTAGCTGGACACGGCTATCTGAATGAGCTACGGTATTGGAGGGGACAGTAGGCCTAGCTGGACACGGCTATCTGAATGAGCTACGGTATTGGATGGGACAGTAGGCCTAGCTGGACACGGCTATCTGAATGAGCTACGGTATTGGAGGGGACAGTAGGCCTAGCTGAACACGGCTATCTGAATGAGCTACGGTATTGGAGGGGACAGTAGGCCTAGCTGGACACGGCTATCTGAATGAGCTACGGTATTGGAGGGGACAGTAGGCCTAGCTGGACACGGCTATCTGAATGAGCTACGGTATTGGAGGGGACAGTAGGCCTAGCTGGACATGGCTATCTGAATGAGCTACGGTATTGGAGGGGACAGTAGGCCTAGCTGGACACGGCTATCTGAATGAGCTAAGGTATTGGAGGGGACAGTAGGCCTAGCTGGACACGGCTATCTGAATGAGCTAAGGTATTGGAGGGGACAGTAGGCCTAGCTGGACACGGCTATCTGAATGAGCTAAGGTATTGGAGGGGACAGTAGGCCTAGTTGGACACGGCTATCTGAATGAGCTAAGGTATTGGAGGGGACAGTAGGCCTAGCTGGACACGGCTATCTGAATGAGCTAAGGTATTGGAGGGGACAGTAGGCCTAGCTGGACACGGCTATCTGAATGAGCTAAGGTATTGGAGGGGACAGTAGGCCTAGCTGGACACGGCTATCTGAATGAGCTAAGGTATTGGAGGGGACAGTAGGCCTAGCTGGACACGGCTATCTGAATGAGCTAAGGTATTGGAGGGGACAGTAGGCCTAGCTGGACACGGCTATCTGAATGAGCTAAGGTATTGGAGGGGACAGTAGGCCTAGCTGGACACGGCTATCTGAATGAGCTAAGGTATTGGAGGGGACAGTAGGCCTAGCTGGACACGGCTATCTGAATGAGCTAAGGTATTGGAGGGGACAGTAGGCCTAGCTGGACACGGCTATCTGAATGAGCTAAGGTATTGGAGGGGACAGTAGGCCTAGCTGGACACGGCTATCTGAATGAGCTAAGGTATTGGAGGGGACAGTAGGCCTAGCTGGACGCGGCTATCTGAATGTGCACACTGACTATTATGTGACTAAAATGCCTGTCAAGGTTCCGGTCTAATACCTCAAAAAATGTTAGTCGTCACCGTGTTCTAGACTAAAATTGCCCGGAGTTTTAGTCAACTGATAATAACTAAAGCTAATGAAGGATTAAATGGCTAAAATGTGACGAAGACCAAAATGTATTTTATGACTAAAACTAAGACTAAAACTAAATCTAAAATAGCTGCCAAAATTAACACTGGAGGGAACTTCTTTTTTGAGGTAACTATCGTGCTGACGTGACCACAACAGTACTGTGATGGCTTTGATATTTTATATTCCCATTGTTCTTTCCAGTACGGTTCAACTATATATTTTATATTCCCATTGTTCTTTCCAGTACGGTTCAACTATATATTTTATATTCCCATTGTTCTTTCCAGTACGGTTTAACTATATATTTTATTTTCCCGTTTTTCTTTCCAGTACGGTTCAACTATATATTTTATATTCCCATTGTTCTTTCCAGTTCGGTTCAACTATATATTTTATATTCCCATTGTTCTTTCCAGTACGGTTCAACTATATATTTTATATTCCCATTGTTCTTTCCAGTACGGTTCAACTATATATTTTATTTTCCCATTGTTCTTTCCAGTTCGGTTCAACTATATATTTTATTTTCCCATTGTTCTTTCCAGTTCGGTTCAACTATATATTTTATATTCCCATTGTTCTTTCCAGTACGGTTCAACTATATATTTTATATTCCCATTGTTCTTTCCAGTACGGTTCAACTATATATTTTATTTTCCCATTGTTCTTTCCAGTTCGGTTCAACTATATATTTTATATTCCCATTGTTCTTTCCAGTACGGTTCAACTATATATTTTATATTCCCATTGTTCTTTCCAGTACGGTTTAACTATATATTTTATATTCCCATTGTTCTTTCCAGTACGGTTCAACTATATATTTTATATTCCCATTGTTCTTTCCAGTACGGTTCAACTATATATTTTATATTCCCATTGTTCTTTCCAGTACGGTTCAACTATATATTTTATATTCCCATTGTTCTTTCCAGTACGGTTCAACTATATATTTTATATTCCCATTGTTCTTTCCAGTACGGTTCAACTATATATTTTATATTCCCATTGTTCTTTCCAGTACGGTTCAACTATATATTTTATATTCCCATTTTTCTTTCCAGTACGGTTCAACTATATATTTTATATTCCCATTGTTCTTTCCAGTACGGTTCAACTATATATTTTATATTCCCATTGTTCTTTCCAGTACGGTTCAACTATATATTTTATATTCCCATTGTTCTTTCCAGTACGGTTCAACTATATATTTTATATTCCCATTGTTCTTTCCAGTACGGTTCAACTATATATTTTATATTCCCATTGTTCTTTCCAGTACGGTTCAACTATATATTTTATATTCCCATTGTTCTTTCCAGTACGGTTCAACTATATATTTTATATTCCCATTGTTCTTTCCAGTACGGTTTAACTATATATTTTATATTCCCATTGTTCTTTCCAGTACGGTTCAACTATATATTTTATTTTCCCATTGTTCTTTCCAGTACGGTTCAACTATATATTTTATTTTCCCATTGTTCTTTCCAGTACGGTTCAACTATATATTTTATTTTCCCATTGTTCTTTCCAGTACGGTTCAACTATATATTTTATTTTCCCATGATTCTTTCCACTGCAGTGGATTGTATAAACAGGACAGAGCAGTACATCTTTCAGATTCTCCTTGATTCTGACTTCTATGGTGTAACAAAGACGAGGGCAGAACAGCATAGACATGGCTATGGAGCGATTTCAGTGCCAACAGAAATAGTATTGGAATTCTATAATTTTGAATTTTGTATTAGGATATTGAATTTGAATTTAATATTTTTGAATTTGTAATGCATAAATTGAATCATTGAATTCATAAACTGAACTTGTATTCCATGATTTGAAACTGAATTCAGTGATCATGACTGTAAGTCGCTTTGGATAAAAGCGTCTGCTAAATGGCATATTATTATTATTATTATTATTAATAATGCATTCAATTTTATTGAGTTTCAAAATGGTATATATTACATTCATTGTCTGTACATCAAGGTTACAAACTATCATCAAGTGGATCTGTCACGATCGTCTGAAGAAGCGGACCAATACGCAGCGCGTGGAGTGAACATGATGACTTTATTTAATAAAGCAACCACAAAAACAACAAATGACGATAGTGAAGTCCTCTGTAACACTGACAGAAACATGGAACAAAAACCCACAAAACCAAGGAGAAACCACACAGTATAAATATGGCTCCCAATCAGAGATAACGAGCCGACAGCTGACACTCGTTACCTCCGATTGGGAGTCATATGACTAAACAAGCACAATCACCAAACATAGAAATCAACAACCTAGACACCCCAACATAGAAATACACCCAAACAAATGAAAATGAACAACCCTGGCTCAAATATCAAAGTCCATGGAGCCAGAGTGTCACAGTACCCCCCCCTAAAGGTGCGAACTCCGGGCGCACCAACATAAGGACTAGGGGAGGGTCTGGGTGGGCGTCTGTCCACGGTGGCGGCTCTGGCCCCGGTCGTGATCCCCACCCCACCACAGTCACAACCTGCTTCAGTAGCCTCCTCCCAATGACCACCCTCCAACTAACCCCACCTGGACTAAGGGGCAACACCGGACTAAGGGGCAGCACCGGACTAAGGGGCAGCACCGGGATAAGGGGCAGCACCGGGCTAAGGGGCAGCACCGGGCTAAGGGGCAGCACCGGGCTAAGGGGCAGCACCGGGCTAAGGGACAGTACCTGACTAAGGGGCAGCACCGGACTGAGGGGCAGCTCCGGACTGAATGGCGGATCCTGGCTGGCTGGCTCTGGCGGATCCTGGCTGGACGGCTCATGGCTGGCTGACGGATCTGGCTGCTCATGGCTGGCTGACGGATCTGGCTGTTCATGGCTGGCTGACGGATCTGGCTGCTCATGGCTGGCGGAAGGCTCTGGCTGATCCTGTCTGGCGGACGGCTCTGGCTGATCCTGTCTGGCGGAAGGCTCTGGCTGATCCTGTCTGGCGGAAGGCTCTGGCTGATCCTGTCTGGCGGAAGGCTCTGGCTGATCCTGTCTGGCGGAAGGCTCTGGCTGATCCTGTCTGGCGGAAGGCTCTGGCTGATCCTGTCTGGCGGAAGGCTCTGGCTGCTCCTGTCTGGCGGAAGGCTCTGGCTGATCCTGTCTGGCGGAAGGCTCTGGCTGCTCCTGTCTGGCGGAGAGCTCTAGCGGCTCCGGTCTGGCGGACGGCTCTGAAGGCTCATGGCAGACGGGCGGCTTTGCAGGCTCAGTACAGACGGGCAGTTCCTGCGGCGCTTGGCAGACGGACAGTTCAGACGGCGTTGGGCAGACGGGCAGTTCAGACGGCGTTGGGCAGACGGACAGTTCAGGCCCCGTTGGGCAGACGGCAGACTCTGGCCGTCTGAGGCGCATCGTAGGCCTGGTGCGTGGTGCCGGAACAGGAGGTACCGGGCTGAGGACACGCATCTCAGGGCTAGTGCGGGGAGAAGCAACAGGGCATGCTTGGCCCTGGGGACGCACCGTAGGCCTGATGCGTGGTGCCGGAACTGGAGGTACCGGGCTGAGGACACGCATCTCAGGGCTAGTGCGGGGAGAAGCAACAGGGCATGCTGGACCCTGGGAACGCACATAAGGGCTAGTGCGGAGAGCCGGAACAGGGCATGCTGGACCCTGGGGACTCACATTAAGCCTAGTGCGGAGAGCAGCAACAGGACGCACAGGACTCGGGAGACACACAGGAGGCTTGGGGCGTGGTGTAGGCACTGGTGGGAAAGGGCTGGCGACGCGCACCGTATCCCTGGTGCGAGTGGCCGGAACAGGCCGGGCCGGGCTGGCGAAGCGCACCGTATCCCTGGTGCGAGTGGCCGGAACAGGCCGGGCTGGGCTGGCGAAGCGCACCGTATCCCTGGTGCGAGTGGCCGGAACAGGCCGGGCTGGGCTGGCGAAGCGCACCGTATCCCTGGTGCGAGTGGCCGGAACAGGCCGGGCTGGGCTGGCGAAGCGCACCGTATCCCTGGTGCGAGTGGCCGGAACAGGCCGGGCCGGGCTGGCGAAGCGCACCGTATCCTTGGTGCGAGGGGTCGTAACAGGCCGGACCGTACTGGAGGCACACACCACTGGCTCTACCCCGGGAACTGGAACGGGCCGGACCGGACTGGATACACACCTCAGTCTCTCACGCCGTGCCTCTACATCTCCTTTCCCTACTTTGGCCAGTGACCCCCGTAACCTGGTTGCCTCTTGAATTCGCCCCTTCTCTGCCTCCGTTAGCCCCGTCGTCCAAGCCATGTGCCCCCCCCAAAAAACTTTTTGGGGTTGCCTCTCGTCCTTCCAACGATGATGGCCCTGCTGACGCCGTTGCTCCTCTCGCCGTCGCCTCTCCACCGTTTCGCTCCATGGACGGCGATCCATCCCATCCAGGATCTTCTCCCAAGTCCAGGACCCCTTTCCGTCCAAAATCTCCTCCCATGTCCAGGAAGCCTTTGGAGCTGGGTCCTGTTGCCGCTTGACACGCTGCTTGGTCCTTTGATGGTGGGTTTTTCTGTCACGATCGTCTGAAGAAGCGGACCAATACGCAGCGCGTGGAGTGAACATGATGACTTTATTTAATAAAGCAACCACAAAAACAACAAATGACGATAGTGAAGTCCTCTGTAACACTGACAGAAACATGGAACAAAAACCCACAAAACCAAGGAGAAACCACACAGTATAAATATGGCTCCCAATCAGAGATAACGAGCCGACAGCTGACACTCGTTACCTCCGATTGGGAGTCATATGACTAAACAAGCACAATCACCAAACATAGAAATCAACAACCTAGACACCCCAACATAGAAATACACCCAAACAAATGAAAATGAACAACCCTGGCTCAAATATCAAAGTCCATGGAGCCAGAGTGTCACAGGATCAAAGTTTCATATATTCAACTTCTCTAATGCATTCCATTAAGTTTTCAAATTCAGTTCTCTAAATTCAGAATCAAAACTAGAGACAACATCCTGGTACTTTGCCAGCCAGGAAAAGTAGAGGACAACAGATAGAATGAAACACTCAACGTGGTAAACATAACTTTCTGGCGGTTTCTGAAGCTAATCTGGCATGTTGAATTGTATTTATTCATATGGATTTGGCTCTAGCGTTCGAACCGTGTTGGCTATAAACTATTATGACCACATTCCTGAAAGCCAAGACTCTCTGGATTGTGGATGTGCCTTCTGTTCCCCTCTATGGTGATCACAGGCCACGTTAAAAAGGACAAATTGGCCCCCATAAGAATACAGTTGAATAGCCCTATCATGGCCCTTCTGAGGAGCCTTTCATAAGAATACAGTTGAATAGCCCTGTCATGGCCCTTCTGAGGAGCCTTTCATAAGAATACAGTTGAATAGCCCTATCATGGCCCTTCTGAGGAGCCTTTCATAAGAATACAGTTGAATAGCCCTATCATGGCCCTTCTGAGGAGCCTTTCCATTCCCTATTATTTTGTGACTGACAGGGTTCGAACCAGGTCTCCTGCACGTCACAAGACTGTGTTAGCCCACTTAGCTAAATCCCACAGGGATGAGTTCTGAAAGCTAACACAAGTATTCAAGTTTCCTGCTGAAATATTCATCAAAAGAAAGGGGTTCGTCGAACCACCTCGGTTACATTTCACCCCCCTTTTGACTTCATAATCAGAGATTACGGCACCAATATACCCGACTGGGTTCTAAATCAGGCCTCCTGCACAACGACAACACTTTCTGTGACAAACAGAAGCAGTCAGATCTGTGCATCCTTTAATGAGAGTGCAACAGAGGTGGTTTGGTAATCCATGCACGTGATGAGCAACCTTGGCTGAGACCTGAAGACATGTTAGTTTGACAGATGGGGTTCTAACCCAGGTCTCCTGTGCGCCAGACAATGCAATCTGTCAGGTCTCAGACCAGTTACTCATCACATGATCATGGTCATAAAACCACCTGTGTTACACTTCACCCCCCCCCCCCCCCCTCCTCTTTGACCTCCTCCTTGAAAAGACCCATCCAAGTTTCAGGACCAATGCCTAGGCTTTAGCTCAACAGGCTAAAGCAGTCTTAACCCAGTCGGTCACATGTTAACCTTATGTCTATCCTTAGCGGAAACTTCAAACTAACATGTCTAACACAAACGAACAGATGTCAAACTAACACGTCTTCAGGTCTCAGGCAAGGTCCTCGTCACATAAGCATGGATCACCAAACCTCTTTTGATGAGTAACCTTGCTGGATCTTAGTTAATAGTGTAGCGGATGGGAATCTGCGGAACTCAAGTCATCAGCCTGAAGTTTTCCCCCTTGCGCTACTGAAGAAGGCCTTCTGTTGGTTGGAACACTGCAGGAGGACGGTCATGTGTGTTTGAGTTTGACTCTCAGTATGAGTTGAATCAGGGTGAAGCAGTACTCGTCAATCACCGGCTTTGTCCCACTATGTCCTCCGACGAACCATCAAACAGCAAAGCGTCAATACAGGACTAAGATCGAATCCTACTACATCGGCTCTGGCGCTTGTTGGATGTGGCAGGGCTTGCAAACTATCATGGACTACGAAGGGAAACCCAGTGACGCGAGCATAAGAGACAAGCTAAATGCCTTCTATGCTCGCGTCGAGACAAGCAACACTGAACCATGCATGAGAGCACCAGCTGTTCGGACGACTGTGTGAACACGCTATCTGTAGCTGATGTGAGTAAGACCTTTAAACAGGTTAACATTCACAAGGCCGCAGGGCCAGACGGATTACCAGGACGTGTACTCAGAGCATGCGCTGGCAAGTGTCTTCACTGACATTTTTAACCTCTCCCTGACCCAGTCTGTAATACCTACATGTTTCAAGCAGACCACCATAGTCCCTGTGCCCGAGAACACCAAGGCAAACTATCGCCCCCCGTAGCACTCACATCTGTAGCCATGAAATGCTTTGAAAGGCTGGTCATGGCTCACATCAACACCATCATCCCAGACACCCTGGATCCGCTCCAATTTGCATAGCACCCCAACAGATCCACAGATGACGTGATCTCTATTGCACTCCACACTGCCCTCACCCACCTGGACAAAAGGAATACCTACAGTGGGGAGAACAAGTATTTGATACACTGCCGATTTTGCAGGTTTTCCTACTTACAAAGCATGTAGAGGTCTGTAATGTTTATCATAGTTACACTTCAACTGTGAGAGACGGAATCTAAAACAAAAATCCAGAAAATCTAATTGTATGATTTTTTAGAAATTCATTTGCATTTTATTGCATGACATAAGTATTTGATACATCAGAAAAGCAGAACGTAATATTTGGTACAGAAACCTTTGTTTGCAATTACAGATATCATACGTTTCCTGTAGGTCTTGACCAGGTTTGCACACACTTCAGCAGGGATTTTGGCCCACACCTCCATACAGACCTTCTCCAGATCCTTCAGGTTTCGGGGCTGTCGCTGAGCAAAACGGACTTTCAGCTCCCTTCAAAGATTTTCTAATGGGTTCAGGTCTGGAGACTGGCTAGGCCACTCCAGGACCTTGAGATGCTTCTTACGGATTCACTCCTTAGTTGCCCTGGCTGTGTGTTTCGGGTCGTTTTCATGCTGGAAGACCAAGCCACGACCCATCTTCAATGCTCTTACTGAGGGAAGGAGGTTGTTGGCCAAGATCTCGCGATACATGGCCCCATCCATCCTCCCCTCAATACGGTGCAGTCGTCCTGTCCCCTTTGCAGAAAAGCATCCCCAAAGAATGATGTTTCCACCTCCATACTTCATGGTTGGGATGGTGTTCTTGGGGTTGTACTCATCCTTCTTCTTCCTCCAAACACGGCGAGTGGAGTTTAGACTAAAAAGCTCTATTTTTGTCTCATCAGACCACATGACCTTCTCCCATTCCTCCTCTGGATCATCCAGATGGTCATTGGCAAACTTCAGACGGGCCTGGACATGCGCTGGCTTGATCAGGGGGACCTTGCGTGCGCTGCAGGATTTTAATCCATGACGGCGTAGTGTGTTACTAATGGTTTTCTTTGAGACTGTGGTCTCAGCTCTCTTCAGGTCATTGACCAGGTCCTGCCGTGTAGTTCTGGGCTGATACCTCACCTTCCTCATGATAATTGATGCCCCACGAGGTGAGATCTTGCATGGAGCCCCAGACCGAGGGTGATTGACCGTCATCTTGAACTTCTTCCATTTTCTAATAATTGCGCCAACAGTTGTTGCCTTCTCACCAAGCTGCTTGCCTATAGTCCTGTAGCCCATCCCAGCCTTGTGCAGGTCTACAATTTTATCCCTGATGTCCTTGCACAGCTCTCTGGTCTTGGCCATTGTGGAGAGGTTGGAGTCTGTTTGATTGGGTGTGTGGACAGGTGTCTTTTATACAGGTAACGAGTTAAAACAGGTGCAGTTAATACAGGTAATGAGTGGAGAACAGCAGGGCTTCTTAATTAAAAACTAACAGGTCTGTGAGAGCCGGAATTCTTACTGGTTGGTAGGTGGTCAAATACTTATGTCATGCAATTAATCATTACTTAAAAATCATACAATGTGATTTTCTGATTTTTGTTTTAGATTCCGTCTCTCACAGTTGAAGTGTACCTATGATAAAAATGACAGACCTCTACATGCTTTGAAAGTAGGAAAACCTGCAAAATCGGCAGTGTATCAAATACTTGTTCTCCCCACTGTATGTAAGAATGCTGTTCATTGACTACAGTTCAGCGTTCAACACCATAGTGCCCAACACGGGGGCCCCTCAGGGGTGTGTGCTCAGTCTCATCCTGTACTCACTGTTCACCCATGACTGCGTGGCCATGCACGACTCCAAAACCATCATTAAGAATGCCGACGACA
Organism: Coregonus lavaretus; assembly: GCF_964263955.1. NCBI lineage: Eukaryota > Metazoa > Chordata > Actinopteri > Salmoniformes > Salmonidae > Coregonus > Coregonus lavaretus. The sequence goes on along the minus strand of NW_028159334.1, from coordinate 252,713 downwards.
TGACATTGGTAGGCCTGATCACCAGTGTGGTGCCAGGACAATAACCTCTCCCTCAACGTCAGCAAGACAAAGGAGCTGATCGTGGACTACAGGAAACCGAGTGCAGAGCACGTCCCCATTCACATCGACAGGACTGGAGTGGAGCGGGTCGAGAGCTTCAGGTTCCTCAGTGTCCACATCACTAAGGATCTATCATGGTCCACACACCACAGGAAGTTGGTGGCACCTTAATTGGTGAGGATGGGGTCGTGGTAATGGCTGGAGCGGAATCAGCGGAATGGTATCGAACACATCAAACACATGGTTTGCAGATGTTTGACGCCATTCCATTTGCTCCGTTCCTGCCATTATAATGAGCCGTTCTCCCCTCAGCGGCCTCCCGTGGCCTACACACATCAACATGGGCCCTCAGATCGTCATAAATGTCTATAGCTGTAGCATTTATAGCATCTTGACTGGCTGCATCATCACTTGGCACGGCAACTGCTAGGCATACGACCACAAGGCGCTACAGTGGGGTAATGTGTACAGCCCCCAGTGCATCACCAAGCGGTGTCAGAAGAAGCCACCCAAGTCATAGACTGTTCTCTCTGCTACAGCATGGCACATACAGTGGGGAAAAAAAGTATTTAGTCAGCCAACAATTGTGCAAGTTCTCCCACTTAAAAAGATGAGAGAGGCCTGTAATTTTCATCATAGGTACACGTCAACTATGACAGACAAAATGAGGAAAAAAAATCCAGAAAATCACATTGTAGGATTTTTAATGAATTTATTTGCAAATTATGGTGGAAAATAAGTATTTGGTCAATAACAAAAGTTTCTCAATACTTTGTTATATACCCTTTGTTGGCAATGACACAGGTCAAACGTTTTCTGTAAGTCTTCACAAGGTTTCCACACACTGTTGCTGGTATTTTGGCCCATTCCTCCATGCAGATCTCCTCTAGAGCAGTGATGTTTTGGGGCTGTCGCTGGGCAACACGGACTTTCAACTCCCTCCAAAGATTTTCTATGGGGTTGAGATCTGGAGACTCCAGGACCTTGAAATGCTTCTTACGAAGCCACTCCTTCGTTGCCCGGGCGGTGTGTTTGGGATCATTGTCATGCTGAAAGACCCAGCCACGTTTCATCTTCAATGCCCTTGCTGATGGAAGGAGGTTTTCACTCAAAATCTCACGATACATGGCCCCATTCATTCTTTCCTTTACACGGATCAGTCGTCCTGGTCCCTTTGCAGAAAAACAGCCCCAAAGTATGATGTTTTCACTCCCATGCTTCACAGTAGGTATGGTGTTCTTTGGATGCAACTCAGCATTCTTTGTCCTCCAAACACGACGAGTTGAGTTTTTACCAAAAAGTTATATTTTGGTTTCATCTGACGATATGACATTCTCCCAATCCTCTTCTGGATGCACTCTAGCAAACTTCAGACGGGCCTGGACATGTACTGGCTTAAGCAGGGGGACACGTCTAGCACTGCAGGATTTGAGTCCCTGGCGGCGTAGTGTGTTACTGATCGTAGGCTTTGTTACTTTGGTCCCAGCCCTCTGCAGGTCATTCACTAGGTCCCCCCGTGTGGTTCTGGGATTTTTGCTCACCGTTCTTTTGATCATTTTGACCCCACGGGGTGAGATCTTGCGTGGAGCCCCAGATCGAGGGAGATTATCAGTGGTCTTGTATGTCTTCCATTTCCTAATAATTGCTCCCACAGTTGATTTCTTTAAACCAAGCTGCTTACCTATTGCAGATTCAGTCTTCCCAGCCTGGTGCAGGTCTACAATTTTGTTTCTGGTGTCCTTTGACAGCTCTTTGGTCTTGGCCATAGTGGAGTTTGGAGTGTGACTGTTTGAGGTTGTGGACAGGTTTCTTTTATACTGATAACAAGTTCAAACAGGTGCCATTAATACAGGTAACGAGTGGAGGACAGAGGAGCCTCTTAAAGAAGAAGTTACAGGTCTGTGAGAGCCAGAAATCTTGCTTGTTTGTAGGTGACCAAATACTTATTTTCCACCATAATTTGCAAATAAATTCATTAAAAATCCTACAATGTGATTTTCTGGATTTTTTTCCCTCATTTTGTCTGTCATAGTTGACGTGTACCTATGATTAAAATTACAGGCCTCTCTCATCTTTTTAAGTGGGAGAACTTGCACAATTGGTGGCTGACTAAATACTTTTTTCCCCCACTGTATCTACCTTAATTACATTGTACCCCTGCACATCGACTCAGTATTGGTACCCCGTGTATATATAGCTAAGTTATCATTACTCATTGTGTATTTATTATTTATTATTACGTGTTTTAGTTTAAAATGATTTGTCCCCCCCCAAAAAAAAAAATGAAACGGTGTATTGTTGGGAAGGGCACATCTACAGATTTTTCACTAAAGTCAGCTCGGGGATTCAAACCAGGAACGTTTCAGTTACAGGTCCAACACTCTTATCCGCCAAGCTACCTGCATGCCTCCCTTTATATGAACTTCTTGAACTTATCCCTATAGACTTTAGCTAAGTGGACTAACACAAATTATGTTTTTTTGTGAAACTCCCTTCTAGCACGGCCTGTGATCATCATAGAGTGAAACAGAAGGCACGTCCATGTTCCTGAGTCTTAGCTTTCAGGAATGGGGTCATAATAGTTTATAGCCAAAACGCTTCAAATGCTGGAGAAAAATTCATAGGAAGAAAATAAATTAAACATGCCACATTGGCTTCCGAAAGCTTCTGTTTAGGTCATTGCTATCTGGATTCCTTGGGACGTCCCTACCCTAACCCCTACCCTTACCCCAACTCTAACCTTAACCATAACCATAACCCTTACCTAACCCTAGCCCTTACCTAACCCTAGCCCTTACCTAACCCTAGACCTTACCTAACCCTAGCCCTTACCTAACCCTAGCCCTTACCTAACCCTAACCCTAGCCCTTACCTAACCCTAGCCCTTACCTAACCCTAGCCCTTACCTAACCCTAGCCCTTACCTAACCCTAGCCCTAACCTAACCCTAACCCTAGCCCTTACCTAACCCTAACCCTAGCCCTTACCTAACCCTAGCCCTTACCTAACCCTAGCCCTTACCTAACCCTAGCCCTAACCTAACCCTAGCCCTTACCTAACCCTAACCCTAGCCCTTACCTAACCCTAGCCCTTACCTAACTCTAGCCCTTACCTAACCCTAGCCCTTACCTAACCCTAGCCCTTACCTAACCCTAGCCCTTACCTAACCCTAGCCCTTACCTAACCCTAACCCTAGCCCTTACCTAACCCTAGCCCTTACCTAACCCTAGCCCTTACCTAACCCTAGCCCTAACCTAACCCTAGCCCTTACCTAACCCTAACCCTAGCCCTTACCTAACCCTAGCCCTTACCTAACTCTAGCCCTTACCTAACCCTAGCCCTTACCTAACCCTAGCCCTTACCTAACCCTAACCCTAGCCCTTACCTAACCCTAGCCCTTACCTAACTCTAGCCCTTACCTAACCCTAGCCCTTACCTAACTCTAGCCCTTACCTAACCCTAGCCCTTACCTAACTCTAGCCCTTACCTAACCCTAACCCTAGCCCTTACCTAACTCTAGCCCTTACCTAACCCTAACCCTAGCCCTTACCTTAGCCATTTTGCATTTTCAGCTTCAGTCGGGACGTCCCAAGGATTCCAGATAGCACGGACCCCTTCTGTTTAACACAGTGAGTGTTGGATTCTATCTGTTGTCTTCTACCTTTCCTGGCTGGCAAAGTACCAGGATGTTGTCTCTGGTTTTGAATCTGAATGCGTCGGAGAAGGTTAATATATAAAACCTTGATAAACTTAAAATCATAGTTTTTTAAATTGATACACAGACAATGAATGGAATATCTACCATATTGAAACGGAATATGTAAATATTGAATTTGAATATTCATTGGATTTTTAAAATGAATGCAATATTCACCCAATTCAGTTTCAAATCATGAAATACAAGTTCCATTTATGAATTAAATGATTCAATTTGTGCATTCCAGATTCAAAAATATTAAATTCTAATTCAATATCCTAATACAACAAAAACATATATGGAATTCAAATACAATTTCTGTTGGCACTGAAATCGCTACTAACTTGGCTCAGCTCGGCCCAGTAATATTAAAAGGGATCTACCAGTAACAATGGTGGTGATGGCAGGGTTGTGATGGCAGGGTCGTGATGGCAGGGTTGCGACATGGTCCGATTCAGCGTGGAGCGAGCCCTCGGTCAGACGCTGCTTCCCAATCGGCGCTCTGTTCTCTACATAGTGGGTCCAAAGTAGTGCACCATAAAGGGAATAGAGTGCTATTTGGGATACAGGCAGAGTCATACAGAGCCCAGATGTGGCACAGCATGGGGACAGGCAGCACAGCAGCCAACACATACACACACACACACACACACACACACACACACACACACACACACACACACACACACACACACACAGGCACACACACACACACACACACACACACACACACACACACACACACACACACACACACACACACACACACACAGGCACACACACACACACACACACACACACACACACACACACACACACACACACACACACACACACACACACACACACACACACACACACACAGGCACACACACACACACACACACACACACACACACACACACACACACACAGGCACACACACACACACACACACACACACACACACACACACACACACACACACACAGGCACACACACACACACACACACACACACACACACACACAGGCACACACACACACACACACACACACACACACACACACACACACACACACACACAGGCAGGCAGGCAGAGACAGCATCCTACCCCAGGCACTGACTGTCAGGCAGCCAGGATGGAGGATCAGCGAGATGGGTTTAACATCCTAGGGTCATCACAGGTTGCATCCCAAATGGCTCCCTGTTCCCTACATAGTGCACTACTTTAACCATATGTGCCCTGGTCAATAGTAGTGCACTATAAAGGTATTAGGGTTGCATTTGGGACTGAGCCACAGAGTCCACTGGCTTGACATCACGTTGTTGACAGAAGGTTGGAGAGGACAGTGTAGGAGGTAGTTACTAAATCCAGACTGGACCAGACTGGACTAGAACTGACAGAAGTTGGAGAGGACAGAGTAGGAGGTAGTTACTAAATCCAGACTGGACCAGACTGGACTAGAACTGACAGAAGTTGGAGAGGACAGAGTAGGAGGTAGTTACTAGATCCAGACTGGACCAGACTGGACTAGAACTGACAGAAGTTGGAGAGGACACAGTAGGAGGTAGTTACTAGATCCAGACTGGACTAGAACTGACAGAAGTTGGAGAGGACACAGTAGGAGGTAGTTACTAGATCCAGACTGGACTAGAACTGACAGAAGTGTCAATCTCATCACAGCTGATAAGATAATAACTGGAATAATCTAGATAGTTACACCTGGGTAGGATAATGACGACTGGGTAGGATAATGACGACTGGGTAGGATAATGACGACTGGGTAGGATAATGACGACTGGGTAGGATAATGACGACTGGGTAGGATAATGACGACTGGGTAGGATAATGACGACTGGGTAGGATAATGACGACTGGGTAGGATAATGACGACTGGGTAGGATAATGACGACTGGGTAGGATAATGACGACTGGGTAGGATAATGATGACTGGGTAGGATAATGACGACTGGGTAGGATAATGACGACTGGGTAGGATAATGACGACTGGGTAGGATAATGACGACCGGGTAGGATAGTGACGACTGGGTAGGATAGTGACAACTGGGTAGGATAATGACGACTGGGTAGGATAGTGACGACTGGGTAGGATAGTGACAACTGGGTAGGATAATGACGACTGGGTAGGATAATGATGACTGGGTAGGATAATGACGACTGGGTAGGATAGTGACGACTGGGTAGGATAGTGACAACTGGGTAGGATAATGACGACTGGGTAGGATAATGATGACTGGGTAGGATAATGATGACTGGGTAGGATAATGATGACTGGGTAGGATAATGACAACTGGGTAGGATAATGACGACTGGGTAGGATAATGATGACTGGGTAGGATAATGACGACTGGGTAGGATAATGACGACTGGGTAGGATAGTGACGACTGGGTAGGATAATGATGACTGGGTAGGATAATGACGACTGGGTAGGATAATGACAACTGGGTATAATTATGATGACTTTAGGATAGTGAGAACTGGTAGAAATGGATGACTGGGTAGGAAAGTGACAACTGGGTAGGATAGTGAAAACTGGGTAGGATAGTGAAAACTGGGTAGGATAGTGACAACTGGGTAGGATAGTGACAACTGGGTAGGATAGTGAAAACTGGGTAGGATAGTGAAAAATGGGTAGGATAGTGACGACTGGGTAGGATAATGACGACTGTGTAGGATGCTGACGACTGTGTAGGATAATGGAAGCCACTCCTATGCTAAAGACCACTGGATAGGATAATGATGACTGGGTAGGATAATGACGACTGGGTAGGATAATGACGACTGGGTAGGATAATGAAGACTGAGTAGGATAATGACGACTGGGTAGGATAGTGACGACTGTGTAGGATAATGCAATCCACTCCTAGGCTAATGATGACTGGGTAGGATAATGATGACTGGGTAGGATAATGAAGACTGAGTAGGATAATGACGACTGGGTAGGATAGTGACGACTGTGTAGGATAATGCAATCCACTCCTAGGCTAATGATGACTGGGTAGGATAATGATGACTGGGTAGGATAATGACGACTGGGTAGGATAATGATGACTGGGTAGGATAATGAAGACTGAGTAGGATAATGACGACTGGGTAGGATAGTGACGACTGTGTAGGATAATGCAATCCACTCCTAGGCTAATGATGACTGGGTAGGATAATGATGACTAGGTAGTATAGGGAAGACTCGGTGGGATAATGATGACTGGGTAGGATAATGACAACTGGGTAGGATAGTGACGACTGTGTAGGATAGTGACGACTGGGTAGGATAATGACAACTGGGTAGGATAGTGACGACTGTGTAGGATAGTGACGACTGTGTAGGATAGTGACGACTGGGTAGGATAGTGAAGACTGTGTAGGATAATGGAATCCACTCATAGGCTATTGACGACTGGGTTGAATAATGATGACTGGGTTAGATAATGATGACTGTGTAGGATAATGACGACTGGGTAGTATAGTTACGACTGGGTAGGATAATGATGACTGGGTAGGCTAATGACAACTGGGTAGGATAATGACAACCGGGCAGGATAATGACGACTGGGTAGGATAATGATGACTGGGTAGGCTAATGACAACTGGGTAGGATAATGACAACCGGGCAGGATAATGACGACTGGGTAGGATAATGATGACTGGGTAGGCTAATGACGACTGGGTAGGATAATGACGACTGGGTAGGATAATGACGACTGGGTAGGAAGGAGAGAATGAGAAAGAGAGGCTCTTTCACACACAGATTCAGCAGTGCTGTGTGTCTGCCATCAGAAAGAGTCTGCAGTATACAGTGCCTTCGGAAAGTATTCAGACCCCTTGACTTTTTCCAAATTTTGTTACGTTACAGCCTTATTCTAACACGGATTAAATCAAATAAATTCCACAGCAATCTACACACAATACCCCATAATGACAAAGCAAAAACAGGTTTTTAGAATTGTTTTGAACTTTTATAAAAATTTAGAACAGAAATACCTTATTTACCTAGCTATTCAGACCCTTTGCTATGATACTCGAAATTGAGCTCAGGTGCATCCTGTTTCCATTAATCATCCTTGAGATGTTTCTACAACTTGATTGGAGTCCACCTGTGGTAAATTCCATTGATTGGACATGATTTGGAAAGGCACACCCCTGTCTATATAAGATCCCACAGTTGACAGTGCATGTCAGAGCAAAAAGCAAGCCATGAGTTCGAAGGAATTGTCTGTAGAACTCTGAGACAGGATTGTGTCAGATCTGGGGAAGGGTACCAACATTTCTTTGCAGCATTGAAGGACCCCAAGAACACAGTGGCATCCATCATTCTTAAATGGAAGAAGTTTGTAACCACCAAGACTCTTCCTAGAGCTGGCTGCCCGGCCAAACTGAGTAATCGGGGGAGAAGGGCCTTGGTCAGGGAGGTGACCAAGAACCCAATGATCACTCTGACAGAGCTCCAGAGCTCCAGATTCCTCTGTGAAGATGGGAGAATCTTCCAGAAGGACAACCATCTCTGCAGCACTCCACCAATCAGGCCTTTATGGTAGAGTGGCCAGACGGAAGCCACTCCTCAATAAAAGGCACATGACAGCCCGCTTGGAGTTTGCCCAAAGGCTCCTAAAGACTCTCAGACCATGAGAAACAAGATTCTCTGGTCTGATGAAACCAAGATTCAACTCATTGGCCTGAATGCCAAGCGTCATGTCTGGATGAAACCTGGCACCATCCCTGCGGTGAAGCATGGTGGTGGCAGCATCATGCTGTGGGGATGTTTTTTCAGCGGCAGGGACTGGGAGACTAGTCAGAATCGAGGCAAAGATGAACGGAGCAAGGTACAGAGTGATCCTTTATTAAAACCTGCTCCATGGCGCTCAGGACCTCAGACTGGGGCGAAGGTTCACCTTCTCCGAATGTCCTTGATTGGCCCAGCCAGAGGCCGGACTTAAACCCGATTGAACATCTCAAGAGAGACCTGAAAATAACTGTGCAGCAACGCTCCCCATCCAACCTGACAGAGCTTGAGAGCATCTGCAGAGAATAATTGGAGAAACTCCCCAAATACAGGTGTGCCAAGCTTGTAGCGTCATATCCAAAGAAGACTCGATGCTGGAATTGCTGCCAAAGGTGCTTCCTTCAAAGTCCTGAGTAAAGGGTCTGAATACTTATGTAAATGTGATATTTCAGTTTTTAATAAATTTGCAAAAATGTCTAAAAAACTGTTTTTTCTTTGTCATTATGGGGTATTGTGTGTAGATTGAATCGGTTTTAGAATAAGGCTGTAACGTAACAAAATGTGTAAAAAGTCAAGGGGTCTGAATACCTTCCGAAGGCACTGTATGTCTCAAATGGCACCCAATTTTTTTTTTTTTATAGTGCACTACTTTTTTACCAGGGCCCATAGGAAATATAGGGTGGCATTTGAGACGCACAAAGACAGCAGTATGACTATCTATTACCCATGTCTGCATCTCTGCACCCACTGATCTCTTTCATAACACACACACACACACACACGCATCACAGCAGGGAAAAGCCTCCTGCCGTGTCGGCAACCTTCCTCCTCCACAGGGTCAAGTGGAGGGCAGCCCCATCACATAGCCTCCTCCGACTGTCCTCCTCCTCTTCACCTCTACCTCCTCTCCCTCCCTCCTTCCATCCCTCCCTCCCGTCATCCATCCCCCACCTCATAGCCTCCTTTTCCGACTCTTCTCCTCTTCTCTTCCCTCCATCCCTCCCTCCCGTCATCCATCCCCCAGGTCATAGCCTCCTCTTCCTCTTCTCCTCCTCTTCTCCTCCCTCCATCCTTCCCTCCCGTCATCCATCCCCCAGGTCATAGCCTCCTCTTCCTCTTCTCCTCCTCTTCTCCTCCCTCCATCCCTCCCTCCCGTCATCCATCCCCCAGGTCATAGCCTCCTCTTCCGACTCTCCTCCTCCTCTTCCTCCCCTCCATCCATCCCTCCCTCCATCCCTCAACAGGCTTTGGAGGTTTATCCCTGGCTTGTTTTTTGTTGTTTTTGAACTTAGTGCTGTTGTTGTTATTGTTGCTGATGAGAACATTGTATTGAAGAGCTACAGTATGTTGATACTGGATGGATGGATGGATGGACAGACAAACAACTGGCTGGCTGGCTAGCTAGCTAGCTAGCTGGCTGCCTAGCGGACTGGCTAGCGGACTGGCTAGCTGACTGGCCAGCTGACTGGCTGGATGAATGGATCCTAGGGTAAATTCTCCAGTGCTCAGCTTCCTGCTTTGTTACTGAACCCTACAAAGGCACTCAGTAACACTATTTATGTGATGTAGCTAGCTTCCATTCCCAATAGATATTACCCATTTCTGAGCCTGCCTGGGGTGATGCATCACCTTCCCAAGCACACAAAGAGCCTTTGTAGCAGCTAACACCCTCGTAGAGACATATAGCTCTTCTCTTCTCAGGCACTGGACCAGGCAGTTCAGAAATGCCTAATTCAGGCTTGATGTTTCTTTTTCCCCATAAGTGCGGTTAACGAACAATACCAGAGGCTGTGTTCTCTCCAGGAGGAGAGGACGGTTGATTATTTATTATAGCACTCTATTAGGAGGAAGAAAGACTAGGGAAAGAAGGAATCTCTGAGGGAGAATCAAAAGAAAAGAGGAGAGAAAGACAAAATACCATCTTGACAACAAAAATAAGAAAGATGATCATATCAAGAGGCTTGATGGTTTCCTGGTAAGGCTTGTTCAAGAGGCTTGATTGTTTCCTGGTAAGGCTTGTTCAAGAGGCTTGATGGTTTCCTGGTAAGGCTTGTTCAAGAGGCTTGATGGTTTCCTGGTAACGTGTGTTTGGTTGGGGCCGGGGTGTCAGAGAGAGAGAGAGAGAACAGCAACTAAATTAGATCCAACCAAATCATGAGAAAACGAAAAGATAATCACTTGACACATTGGAAAGAATTTACAAAAAAACAGAGCAAACTAGAATGCTATTTGGCAGAATACCTGACCACTGAGACTGACCCAACATTAAGGAAATCTTTGACTATGTACAGATTCAGTGAGCATGGCCTTGCTATTGAGAAAGGCCGCCGTAGGCAGACCTGGCTCTCAAGAGAAGACAGGCTATGTGCACACTTGAAATGTCTTTATGTTTTGGAACTTTTGTGAGTGTAATGTTTACTGTTCATTTTTTTTATTGTTTCATTCACTTTTGTTTATCATCTATTTCACTTGATTTGGCTATGTAAACATATGTTTCCCATGCCAATAAAGCCCCTTAAATTGAAATTGAAATTGAATTGAATTGAGAGAACAAAAGAGAGAGTGAGTAACATGGAGAGAGAGAGCGACAAAGAAAGCGACAGAGAGAGAGTGCTGGTATGAAGAGATACTGTATGTATGGGGAACATTGAGCTGTGACAGCTTCAATACATTCCTCCTTAATTTACTAAGACTACTTTTTCACACATGAGAAAGAAGAGAGAAAAACATAATCAAACATTCAAAACAAAGTATTTTTCTTCTTCTGGTTTGAATACCGTCACTACCAAAGGAGACTCCAGTACTAGTTTAATTAATTTCAGAAGACCTTTTGTTTTTTAACATGTTCTTAATTTGTTTGTGGAACGACACAACGCTGTGTGGTTTGATCCTCTCCATGTCCCTATTGTAAACTCAGCCAGGCTGGGAGCTTGTTCTGTAAACTCCATGTAGGCTGAAAAACATATTCACAAACGATTCTCCAACACAAAACTTGCTTTTATGGGCAAGCACACTGCAAGAGCTGGAAATTATTCAAGTTTGAGGATTGTGAAGTTTCATTGGTGATAATGTGTGTGCTGGCTGAAAATGAGATTATTATTTATTTTTACAATTTTATTCAAACTTCCTTTCTGTATTACCATATCACTGTTCTGTTACTATAGAAAAACGCAACAACACACATCTGTGTGTGATCCTCTCTATGTCCCTGTTGTAGCCAGGGAAGGAGGGAGTTAGGGAGGGAGAGAGGGAGAGAGAGAAGGATGGAGGAAGGGAGGGAGGGAGAGAGGGAGAGAGAGAAGGAGGGAGGAAGAGAGCAGGGAGGGAGAGAGAGAAGGGGGAGGCAGGGAGGGAGAGAGGGAAGGAGGGAGGAAGGGAGGGAGAGAGGGGGAGAGAGAAGGAGGGAGGCAGAGAGGGAAGGAGGGAGGCAGGGAGGGAGAGAGGGAGAGAGAGAAGGAGGGAGGCAGGGAGGGAGAGAGGAAGAGAGAGAAGGATGGAGGGAGAGAGGGAAGGAGGGAGGCAGGGAGGGAGAGAGGGAGAGAGAGAAGGAGGGAGGAAGATTGAGAGGGAGAGAGGAATGTTGGGAGGGGTAGAAGGGAGGGAGGGGAGAGGGAGAGAAAGAAGAACACGGATGGAAGAGTCTCTTCATGATTCTACCATTACCCCTTCTGAGCCCATCTCCTGTCTGCAAGCACAGGCTCAGGAGAGAGAGAGATGGAGAAAGAGAGAGAGAGAGAGAGAGAGAGAGAGTGAGAGGCGCCTGGGGGACATTCATTTACTGTCCCTAATGTTCTGTGGCAATGGGATGGAAGTCATTTCAGCACAAACAAATTGGATCTCAGAGCCTCATCGGCATTCCTGGCGACTGAAGTCAAGCCTAAAGCCCCGGTATGCTACGGTAGAACAGCTATGGTGCATGTATATAGACATATCATTAATAGAGCAGGGAAAACCCCCCAAAAAAAAATTGATTTGAAAGTGAATGTCCTTCCTAGTCAGTCTATTTCTACGGTATGGTATAACAGCATCCCCCAGCTCCACTACCCAGAGAGGGTCACAGCTGAAACCTCAGATATGATCGTGTGTACTTCGCTAATGGGCAATCTGGGTGCCATGCATTGAGAGGAGAGAAGTGAGGTGTTTCTGATGTGGTAGAGGTGCTGCTGGGTGCAGCCAGCCATCCAGACGATCAGAGCCTAGTCTGTCGGGAAGACATCGTTAGACAATCAGAGCATATTCTGTCAGAAGACGTCAGAAAATGATCAGAACCTATTCTGTCGGAAGATGTCGGAAGATGATCAGTTCCTGTTCTGTCGGAAGATGATCAGAACCTGTTCTGTTGGAAGATGATCAGAACCTGTTCTGTCGGAAGATGATCAGGTCCTGTTCTGTTGGAAGATGTCGTTAGAAGATCAGAGCCTGTTCTGTCAGAAGACGTCGTTAGATGATCAGAGTCTGTTCTTTCGGGAATACATCTTTCGATGATCAGAGCCTGTTCTGTCAGGAGATTATCAGAGCCTGTTCTGTCGGAAGATGATCAGAGCCTGTTCTGTCGGAAGATGTCGTTAGAAGATCAGAGCCTGTTCTGTCGGAAGACATCGTTAGACGATCAGAACCTGTTCTGTCGGAAGACATCATTAGACGATCAGAGCCTGTTCTGTCGGAGGACGTCGGAAGCGCTGATACCAGGAACTGAGGAGAGGGATGGGGCGACAGCTTGTCACATAGAATGAACCTCAGAATGAGAGAATGAGAGAGGGAGAAGAGAGAGAGAGAGAGAAAGAGAGAGACAGAGAGTGAGATAGAGAGACAGAGAGAGAGAAAGAGAGACAGACAGAGAGAGAGAGAGTTTGAGTTTAAAAAAAGCCTTTATTGGGTCTGGGAAACCACAACACAATAAACACTCAAACAAACAGTATCATGGTTGAACATCAATTAAAAACACAACACCAAATCTTCCTCCACAGTAACTAAACACAGCAGCCTCTGAATACCCCATATACTCATA